>NC_142606.1:15518452-15643857 GCF_041222555.1 Hakea prostrata | reverse complement strand
GTATTAGGCTCACCTTTTGTCCGATATCTCTGTTCTCCTATTTTTTTTCTCTTTGTTTTGTCTTTTTTAAACTCTTTTCCCCCTCTCCTATTGGCTATTTGGCATGTCTCTCTCTCTCATACACCGAACTTCGTCTTTCTTCTTTATGTGAGTAAGGCTCCCCTTTGTTCCATCTCTCTTCTCTTCCAGTATTTCTCTTTTTGTTCTCTCTTTAGCAAATGAGGCTCCCTTTTGTTCCGTCTTTCTTCTCTTCCAGTATTTCCCTTGTTGTTCTCTCTATTTAGCTTTGTGTTCTTTCTCGGACTCTGTTTCCTCGCTTAGTTTTTGCGATCAAAAAAGTGCTCTATGACTCTTCAAACCCTAGCTCCTTATTTGTTCTGTCTATTCTCTCTTTTTGTGTCTCCCTGTTTGTCCTCTTTCGGTGGTCTTTTTTTTTCTCCCTATTTTCTCATAGAAATATTCACTGGTCTTTCACCATTAAATCTTTAATCAACCAATAATTTGGATGAATTTCTGAGAGGCTGATAGGCCCCTAATAACCAAGGTGTACAAGCGAAGGAATAATGGGGAGTACGCAATATCATCTACAGCTGCTACAGGGGATCCAAATGAGGAGAAGACAGATGGCAGCATCCAATTGGACAGCAACCACTAACCTGCTGCAAACAGAGGAGCAGAAGGAACAATCCAAGTGGCAACAGATGAGTGGCTGATTGTGTAAGAGTTTGTATTCGTATGAGTTTGTTAGAATTCAGGGATTATGTAGGGGAAGAGGAGGGGAGGAAGAGGGAAAGCAAAGAAGGAAGCAAGCGAGTGCTTGGGGAGAGGGAAACCTCTGGGGAATGGCATAGCTATGGTGGTGTTCTTGTTTATCTGAGTTTTTATTTGGTTTTTATTAATCTCAGCAGTCCTTATCAGTTAGTAGAATTACAGTTTGTATTCAGGAGTTATATCCGATCAGTGTTGCTTAATGAAGATGACTGTTAATTCAATATTGTCCTGCTGATATATGTTTCTGAGTTCAGTAGCTTGCTAGTGATAATTCCTATTTGTTTGTTAGAAGTAAAGGATCAATGGGGGTTTAGGGAGGGTTCTATCAGAGGCCCATGTCTTGGCAACAACAGATTGCTTGCTTTCTTCAACATGGCCCTGTGTGATTCTTGGGGAAATTGAGAAAGAACTCAATGGTGTCACGCTCAATCCTAGAACACTGTTTGATACGGTGGTCTCCAAAAGCTTGCAGTTTTTGACCATGGAAAACAGAGCAGTACCTATAAGCCCTTTGCAACAGCGTAAAGGTGGTGGTTGTCCAGGTCAAGAGGTGGAGCTTCAGCAGAGTGGACCTGCAATGGCTGATGAAGTGGTGGAGACCATCACAGAGAAAAGCTTTTCTCCATTGTACAGAAGGAGAGAGTTGAGCAAGACACCATATTGGCTAAATTGCAAACAGCAGAACAAAAGAGGGTAAACGAGAGATGGATGAAGAAACGACTACGGGAGGAACAGAGTCTTAGAGAAAGAGAGAGTAGTGGTAGTTGAGGAATTTTAGATTTATCGGGTTCAGCAATGGGCGGGTATAGCTAAAATGGGTACTAAAATTGGATTCAAATCACTTAAAAATTACAGGTTTGATCTCAACCATTTATAAGGCATATTTCACGTGTCACATTATAATGGTGTGCTGCTGTGCACAGCACACGATATTCTTCTGTGTGTTTGTATATTTTTGTATGTGAAACCTTGGCCTCAATTGGATGAGCACCTAGAACTTTTCTAGGCAATGATGGTTCAGGATTCAATGCTAAAAATAATGCTGAATTCAATGTTTTTAACAAACCATTGCAGTAGTGGTACTGAAACTTCACATTCACATGAGTAGACCCTTAGGACTGTAGTTAAGGGTAGCAATGGCGGCAGGATTCTTTGTGCATCGTTGATAAAAATTTAAACCATGTTAGAAGTTTTATTTTTAACTTGGATACAGTTAATGAACTGAACTGATTTTTATTCAATGTTGCAATTACCAAATGACTGACCTTTAAGGCCCTCAGGTGTGTCCATCCATCTCAACTTTGTATTTAGCTCTAAGGCTCTCAAACGCTACCGATCTGTAAAAAACTCACAACAGGTCTTTTATGTGCTGTTACAGAACACTACTTTTTTTCTTTTTTTTTTTTTTTTTTTTTTTTTTTGGGGGGGGACCTGTTCTAGAATTTCAATGTGGTGCCCTTCGGAAATTGAAGCATTGTTTCTCTTCACCATCTCTACAACTCAATAAAATCAAACAGCAGATGAAAGAAAGCTTCTAATCATGCCAAAGAAGATCCAAGTGGAACCTCCTCAGTGCTCCAGTATTGTCCAAGTCAAATTTGTCTTTTTCTTTGATCAAAGAGAGCAAAACCACAAAAATAAAAATATGAAGAAGGATAAATGGTTAGGTTTAATCGTAGAGGAAGGAGGAAGCTCAAAAGAATCAATCACTTAGTAGAGGCTCTTCCCCCACCCTCTCTATTGTTGCTTGCACTAGTAATTCACTCCTGGAACTGGATTTCTCTTCTGAGTCAGTCTTCATCTCTCCTTGATTGAGTCACGCTGATTGAATCCCCAATGCCATTTATACAAAATCTAAAAAGAAGAAGTAGAGAGTGGGTTAATTAATTTAAAGTGAATAATTATTATATTGTCATTATCTATTCATTTAAGTAAAATCAGATATCAATGTGCAAATCTTGAAGCACCTTGTACAATTGAAAATTTGTTATGAGAGTTTGGCTGTGCAATTATTGAGTACACATATTGAGAAAAGATGATTCGTAAAAAAGCGGCCCTGAGTTTATTGAATTGAATAATTGCACCTGAGTTGGTATGACCAGTCTTGGGTGAGTACAGCTTATCAGATATTTATGCACTTGATGCAAGGGAAATTTCGTTTTGTTTGACCAATCAAATTGGTGGTTGAAAAGCCTTTATTGTACAGGGATCTTTATCATCAATGCTTTTACAAATTTACTACTTCTAGATGTAAATATGTGAGCTGTAACTACTTATCTTGTTGATACGAGAGGTTTAAGTGCACCTAGAATCACTTATACGAGGTGCCTTTTTTCTAAGGATCCTTGAGGTCTCTGTTAGGGTACTTCTGAAGCGCTTGAGGTGAATAGCTTGGAACCGTCACTGCCCTGTCATTTCCCTACTTTTCTTTTGTGATCAGAGGGTCAAGAGATTATATTGGTAGGGGGTTGGATATTTGTGGGCACGGATGGACTTCTAGAGCCCTGCTTAAATTGGGTTAAAGAAATTGCAAAGCCATCTGTTTTATCTTGAACCTGGACAAACCCAACAAGCATTTCATTAATACAATACATGGTGTTTTAACTCATGGTTTTGATTACCAAAAAAAAAAAAACTCATGGTTCTTGAAGTTAATTATTTGAGCTGATTTAGTGTTGGTACCTCTGTTGAGTTCTGGTTTTGTTGCCACCTTTGAAATGACTCTCAGATTGGCGGATCACCTAACTTGAATCAGGTAGAGAGAAGCGTGGGAGATAATTGAAGAGGATGCATATGCGAAACTCTAAATTTTTTATATTGATATTGGCTCCATCAGTAATTTACCCTGATAGATCCTCTATCAGGGTAAGGTTTGTTGTTTCTCTAATACTTTTTTACGGTATACCTCTAAGTTCTGATAAATTGAATAGGGATTTTTTATTGGCAGCCATTTAGGGTCGTAGGGGTGAAACCCTAGTCTCCTCTTTTAAGTGGGATAATTGCTGGTAATACTCTTTCAACAAAGTGCAATATTACTTATTACCCATTATTACTTATTTGATTAATAAATTTAAAATTTGAAATTCAGATGACCATTTGGCTCATAAAGGCACGTCATGACTAAATTTTCCACTCATTAATGTGGTGAAGGGAGAATATATCTAACATTTGGGTTTTCCCTCTACCCATTTTCTACCTACACGGCTACACCTTACCTGCTGAAAAACACCAGCCACCACCGCCGGCCCCTTGCCCACCACCGTCCCCTGCTGTAAATATTTCAAAGCGAGAATCGGTCATGCTTGGTTTTTCTTTCAGAAGGCTCTCAGAATCAGCTCTCAGAGCCTTTCCTTCCTCGCCTTTTTAGGAAAGGATCTATTATTCATGTGGGTTGTCACCATAATCAGCTCTCAGAAGTCAGAACCTCCAAGTATAGTAATCTCAATACCACCACTAATCAGACTCTGTTCTTACATTATCAAACAAAATCCACAGGTTCTTAGGACTCATGACAAAACCCCGGATCCTAAGATCGATTACTGTAAGATTGGGGGTTGTTGGTTCCACGATTTAACTTTTTGTTCGATCTTTGCTGAGTTATTTTCCCTAAAGGAAGACATTCATCCGAGACTGGAAACCATGCTTACCGAAATCTAAAATATATTAATCTAAAATCTGCATTACGTTAGCTCTTAATCATTAAACCAGAGGAGGTTTGCGGCTGGGATCAATGAGATCCAAAACTGGCAGACATGACCACCCAGTTGAGCCTTCGACAAATCCATCCTCATAGCCCAATATGTTTTGGATTTCAGTTCAGCTAATGATTCTTGGAGATAAGAAACGCTTGACATATAGTTGTCTTTGCATGTATTCAAGCACTTGTTTGATGCCTCGTCTTTTGCTGTCTTAAGGAGATTCTCAGCATACAAACGATTGCTAGTTGCCTTCTTGATCGCAATGTCGACGAAAATATTAAGAATGCCAGGAAGAGTGGACTTCAATTAGTTGTGAGGGTCTGATTGAAGCAGCGATACACAGAGCTGGTAGTTGTTGTCTGTGCTCTTACATGTTTGGAGAATCAGGTCGTGATCACTCTTCAATGCTGATGCAGAAACTTCAGGTAAACAGAATGAAAGAGTCAGGAGAGTGAAAAAGAGAAGAGAGAAACCTACTGCTGCTGAAGCCATGGATGGGTTGGTGAGAAATGTTAGAATGTTGAGCTCAATTTATTAGAGCTTTTTGTTCCTTTTCCGGTAAGAACTAAATGAGGCAACAAAATAAATGGAAGGAAAATCTTAATAATTTATTAATGTAAATCTTTTTTGTATACCGTATTATATATTACTTCCCGAAGGATTTGGGTAAGAAACGTTTTTCCGTTTTTTTCGTAAACAATGTGTGAAATGGAGTTGAGATTCTCCACCATGTATTCTCCTTTTCTTTATCATACATTAGAGGGGCCATTTTATAAAAAGAAAATTTCCATAGACAAGCTTAGTAGCGCTGCTGCTGTCGGTGCAGATGTAGAAAAATCTTGAGTGAGATATAGAGAAGAATAATTTGAGAAAGAGAGAATAAATACCTGATAATCGTGGAGAAGATTTAGGAAAACTTCAATGTCTACTAATTACTCTAATGTTTTATCATTTATGAAATTTTTGAGAGAAAAACAGGGAATGAAAGGGAAGATTAAGGAGAGAATAAATAAGATGAAAATATGAGAGAAATTCATGGATCTTGAATTAATTTATAATTAAAATGTACCCTTTTACTCCTTAAAACTAGGGTTTAATGGTAACCATCATATCCGCTGGGCTCTATGTACCTCATATCACGGGCATCATCAGCGCACAGGGGGCTCTTTGGCTCTTTGAACCTCCTATCATGAGTAACAATCTATCATTCTTACCAAGAAGACCCTATTGTGTACATAAATCATATATTGTATTTTCTTGTAGATACTAATATTTTAATTTCAAAAAATATATTATAATATCTTTACTTTTATGATAAATAAATAATACATACAACACAATGATATAAAGAAATTATTCTCATCATCTTAGTCCTAATTTGTTTATCTTAGTTATATATAAATATATTTTTTGTACAGACTTTTATTATTTTAGTTCGCTTTAGTTTTATAAAAGTCATCTAAATTCGTAAATTATACATACATCGTATTTCAAACTTTTACATCGCCTAATTTTTTTTGTCCACATTCCCTAATTTACTCTAGTTTTAAGAACCAATATTACCCCTCCCTTCCCCTCTCCCGTCCCTTCCCCTTTTCTTCTTCTCCCTAATTTCATGCAACAGTGTATGGAAACACTGTATTGTGAGAATGATGCTATTAAGAGGATAGAGATTGTCTTATCGGTTAACAAAGACATCTAAAATTATAATGCAGTACAATTTTGTTGCAGAAAATGAGTGCTAAGTAAATTTCATAAACGAGAATGAATTAAAACATATGATTTTAGATCCCGAAAGGTATCAACCATTTCCATCTCTCCACATCATGTAATTACGGGTTTCGGATCGGTTGTGGCCTTCGTGAGCGTGCTTTCTCCACCATAACGTTTCCATCGTATCAATTCTATATGATATGTCTAGTCCTTCCAACGTTAGATGATAAGTTATATCACTAGAAAGAAATTGTCCGCCCCTCACTATTAGAAACTTCGTCTCCTTCCAAATCGAGGAACAAGATTCTATAACGTTGTGAGGTCGATTACGCTGTGAGACTGATCGTATATCCCATGAAAGTACCTGCTTGATCAAGCTCTGGAACTCATCTGGCGATGCATAGAGTGATGCATTCACCTGAAAGGGAGGGGAAAAAAATAAAATAAGTTAAAGACCAAGCTTATGAGATGGCATCCATGATGTGGTGCTGTTGCACAGCTGCCAAATAAGCAAACCCATCATGGTAACATGAATAAAAGATGATAGTCCCTCCAAAAGGAATTTTATTTGTCCTAAAATGAAAATGGGAGGCTAACATTCTTTGATGAACAAGGAAAGAGAGAAAGGTACATCAGATAAGAAGGGTCAGTATATCTGGGATTTGTACTAATCAGATTGTAAGTGCCTCAATCATATGCTTTGACTGCTTTCTTTGAAGACCTAGTCTAGATTCCTCAGTGATGTAGTAGACCTTCAATGGCTGAACAAGCTTGACCCACACTGCAAATCTAGATAATAATAATTGGTTCCAAACTGGGTTTTTAGTTCCACAGGGGTATCCGGAGTCTATTGTATATTTCTTACAGAGATATCTTGTAATTTGAATTTAACTTTATTATATTGGATGAGTTATCTCTACTAGCAGGTCAAGAGTCTGATGGAGTTCAAGCTGGTTTTAAATTTCCTTTCAGTTGCAGATTGTGATTAGGAGCAGGTCATGGACTAGTTGCTTCAACGATTCTTAGAGTCGAATAATTAAGCATTGAGTGGTGTACTGGATTTTGGCCTTTTCTCATGATTGAAAACTGATGCCTGTCTGTACCAGATTTGGTTGACCATTCTGATCTCTCTTCTTCTGTAGCTCCATTGTTCCCTTAAAAATACATGAGCTCACTGCAACAACCTACACCTCAGACTTACTTACAACCACACAATATGAAGAGTGGAAAACAAGGAACAATGTAAAAGCTAGGACAGACAAACCAATACACACTGAAAAATATTCTCTACTTACGGTGCAGAAGGAATTTATCAAAATCATGACCCTGAAACAGTCTCTAATTTTAGATTATCTCAGAACAATCTTCCCACTTCCTGTTTAAATCTCACTACACGACTTCAAGCACTCCAGACATGGATTTTGTCACAAGCCTTTTTTGTGGTCACCCAGGAAGAGGGATACTTTAATCCCTTACCACCCAAACTCCCATCAAGATTTGTAAGAATAAGGATAGACTTCATGATCTATAGGTTGATTCATCAAGAAAACTAGTTCCAATCAGTTGAACATACCCTGTCCTAATAGTGTCTCCATAAATTCTCAACACTCATCACGGAGTACAGTTAAAATTAGTACTGACATCCTTAGAAAATTCTAGAAACCATTGTACCGTCGAATTTTCAATATTAATGAATAAAGAGAATTGTAAAAAACAAGGACTTCTAAGTTCAAAAACAGACGAACTGATAGATGGGATGATTAATGCAAACAAAAACTTACAGCTGTCACCCAGCAATCGGCAAGAGAGGAAGAGAATTCCTGGGAGAAGTTAATAGATGCAACGGCTAGCAATTTGTCCTCCTGAATAGATTAGACAAGCAACACAATACAAGAAATAATTTATAAAAATGTTTATCAAACTTTATGCAACTTTCTAACCTCACACACACAAAGAGAGTAGGAGATGAATTTAGCATACCATGTCGAAATCCAATTAATAATATTTCCTTCCAGAATTCATGCATCTATGACATCAGGAGAGCAAAACCATCCTTTTTTTTTTTTTTTTTTGGTAATAAAGAGTAGAGTAAAGCAATCTAAAGTGAATTTGTGGATGTTGATCATATTGGCAGGTACATATGTGGGAGCAGTTGTTCAACCTGCTTAACCCAGAATGATGCAGGAGCAGATTATATTAGTTTTATACAATTTAAATTTTACAAACAGCAAATAATTAGCTGAAACCTGCTTTCATGCTAAATGCACAGGGGAACTCAAAGGACCATGGCAGGAGGTGCAAAAGCAGGATATGCGAATCTACCAAAAAATATTATGTCGGGATACTTGCCCTTGTGATCAAGTTTCTCTTTCAAAAGCATAATGAGTATGACGACAAAACTAGAGGAATGTACGAAAGAGTACCCATGCAAACAAACAAACCTTTGAAATTCCCGTTGAAAAGAAAAAAGACCGCCGGAGACATCACTAAACCAACGAGATACCTCTTGCAAAGAAGAATTCCTAGAGAATTTCCCAGAACCCCCGTCCAACCTATCCGATCGATATAATAAAGAAATCACTCTCTATGTGGTCGAATAGTGACCAGCCCTATTTGTATGCATCCAGACGATGGGCACGTTCCAAGATCTCCTGCAACAAGAACCTAACACATCGTTTAGAGTGGCAAACAAGATTTGACCCATTCTCGTGAATGCACTTCAAGAGATTGTCAAGGCAGCAAGTCAATGTTTAGAACTTCAGAGGTGAAATATTCACTACCATGTGATGATTAGTGGACAACCCCCCCCCCCCTCTCCTCCCAAATAAAAGTAAATAATATATAAATAAATAAATAATTAAAGGGGTATCACAAGAAACAAGGATCACACATGGAAAATAGATAAAAGGCACCCAACAAGATGCTAAGTACTTCAAAGCAGTGAGCCAACTCCCAACAGAAAAGTCAACAACAATAAAAATTTTATTTCGGTAGATCGATACATAGCATAGGAAAAGATATTAAGGTTCAAGAAAAGAATGAAGTCAAGTGCCCCAATTGGTAACACCAGACACAAGCATGAGTTTGCTACTTTTAACTAGTCACTCTCATGACTCAAGTTGCCGAATATAAACTGTATGCAACCAAATAGCAAGTAGTTACACCAGATATATGCATGAGACAGTTGAGTAGTATAAAGATTTTTTTTTTTTTTTTTTTTTGGGGGGGGGGGGGGGGAGGGAAGACAACGGTTGGTAGACCATAATTGTAGCCCTGAGGTCAGGGCATCGCAACAGTCACTTAGCAAATTGCGTAGGAAAAATGCCTCCCCCCCCCCCCCCAAAGACTCTGGAAGCCTTTGGCACCAGGTTCACCCATTTTAGTATCAAGTTTGCATAGGTACTAAAAATCTGGTCTAAAGATTAGGGATGATGCAACCACAAAAGGAAGCATATTGGCAATAACCATCTTCAAACAACACTAAGGTGTATATAAAACTCAAATCAGTTTTGCCAGTCTGAACAGAGAGCTTGTGGATAAAACCGTCCTCACTGAAGTGATAAATTTCCAAAATATGAGTCACTCTCCAAAAAGCAGAACAAAATTTTGATACAGTACTACGATAAAAACTATACATGTTTTCTACATACAGAGAAACTGCACCAAGTGGAAACCTATAAGAAAGAGAGAATTACCATTACCCACTTAGGCACTGTTGCTTCCGGGATGCTGTCGCAATATGGTAAATAAGGTTTGACATCAAGTACAGGCTGTTGATTAAAACAGTTATAACAATTAAGGATCCTCTTTGAGGCTACAATAACAAGCAAGGGACAAAACACACATGGATATTTCTATGCCTGGATCACATAAGCAATATAGGAAACTTACCGTGCCATCAACCAGGTCCACACCAGAAAGAAGAACCATACGTCCTTGTACTGCCTCCACCTAGAATGCCAAAGGATGAAACCCATTTAGATAGATGAATATATGTATTTATATCATACTACTAAATAGAAGTATGATATCCTTTTTCGTGGAAAAATTCACTCCCAAAATCAACTTTTTCATTTATACGAATTTATGATAGCTAGCTCGCTCACTCTCATGATGTTTCGAAATGACCAGAATTTGTTGATATTCTTTTGTTTTGACAATGGGTGCAATGAATCCAGAGCAATACTTAGGTCTCACCAAGTTCCTGTCAAATCACAGTTTCAGAGAAAATTCATCCATGGTTTGGAACCCTCGGTATAAAAGTCAAGGTTTTGAACAAAATGGGTTTAAATTTTAGTCATGTTGACTGGATTTTCAAACGGAAGGACATCAAAGCAAGGTAACCATCTTCTTAAAACATCCCCTGCACCTAGAAATGCTGATACACAAGCTTACAGAGCTAGTTAACAATTTTAGAGTCAAGGATGGGCACTATAGAGAAGTCCCCCTGCTCCTTCCAGCCCGGTCCCTCTCCTCCGTCTCGAAAAGAAATAAAAATAAAAAAACCACTAGCTCGGAAAAGTTAGCGAGTGCCCAACCCGCACTCCAGTACTAACTATATTATGTTGAGTAGGCTAAGGCTCTACGAAGGGGTAAAAAGAGAGACTACAAGAAAGCTGCACCAATTGTCCTCGTACATCAGCTAGCGGCTTTATCAGTAAAGCTAAAGCAGATATGAAGCTCAAATTAAGCCATGGAACTGGTATTTGAGTTATTTCAGATGCGAATGAAACTCATGACTTAAGTTGTCCATGAAGAAGTTGAACTGTCCTCTTTTCGGGGGATGGACCACTGCTAAAAATCCTACAATGACATTGCTGAACAAGCGTCATAGCCATAGGAAGTGTATTTGTTTGGAGTATCATACTACACAGAAGGGTAAAACTTTCCTTCCTTTCAGGGTTAAATTATGCCATAAAAGATGTTTATTCCTCACATGAGATCCAAGATTCCATGAGAAATGAAGTACAGATTAGCAACGGCTTTTAACTTTTCACCATAACAAGTTACTGATGCAATTATGATACTTCAATGCCCCTCACGCTATAAGCCGAGAAAGTAGATATTCAAAATACATTTTGTGGGGCATACAAGATTTATATTATATTCATGCATAATTCAGACTTACTTTGGCAACTGTAAGCCCAATAGGGCATAGTCGATGTGGAGATCTAGTAGCAAAGACTCCCATTTTGCAACCTTTAAGTCTTGGTACTCTAACCTGTTCATTTTAAAACACTTCCAGCCACCAGTTGATAGGAATCTCATGAACATAAGAAACAAATAGTAAATGAATGTAACCTATATAAATAACAATAGTAGAGTATCATAGACATACCTTTGCCTTGAACTTTGATTGAGCTGGTTGCTTCCATAACTTTTCCAGGTCTGTATTTAAATGAAAAACATAAAGAATCCAACAATGAGAATACTCTCCAAGACCTTCAAGGGCAGCTGGAGGAACCCGGCCAGAATCAAATATTAAACATGCTCTAGCAAGAGGTACAAGCAGAGGTTGTCTTGGCGTCCCATTTCTGTAGAAATGAAAGTGATAGATAATGTGACATATAGCGTAATGCAACTATACAAGTACCTTGGTCAAACACTGGGCATTACATGCCATGCAAACATAAACGGATTGATATACACGAGAGTAGGCAGCATTTGGAACCTAAGTAACCTAATAGAATCAAAGATAAAAGAGCACATATAATTTAATTTTCTTTGCCTCGAACTAAATCCAATATCCACAGCAAGAAGTATCTGCAAATAATATAGCTGATACAAAAGCCCCCAAAAAAATTCTCCAGTCAATGCTCTCTCTCTCTCTCTCTCAAACTTGAAAATATTCATTTAGATACTTCTTCTTCAAATCAGACATGTGGTATCCCATTTTTTCACCAATTTCATGGACAAGTTTATCACCGTCCAAAAAGATTTGGAAAAAAATTGGCCTCCATTTAGATCTTCAAATCAGACATGTGGTATCTCATTTTTTTCACCAATTTCATGGACAAGTTTCTCACTGTTCAAAAAGATTTGGAAAAAAATTGGCCGTCAGAAGTTCCATAACAAAATCTTGGCCTAATAACACCTTGCTTGGCTAAATTACAAACACAGTTATTAGCAGACAGAAACTTCCAGTGAAACAAGATCATATTAGAAGCTAATGGATAATTTATCTAAATACATTAATCTCAAGGAGCACTCAGGGAAATTAGCTCAATCTCGCACAATGCCAGCTCATAACCTACTCCAAAGACATTGGGGATGCAAGCCCACAGGAACAGCAGCTCAGTCTTGTTATTTCTTTTTAACCTATAGATCGACAACACAAATCATAGTGGTCACAGCACCTAGGTGGTGCAGGGCCTTGGAAACTGGAAAGAGGGCAAAAGATCAAGTCAATGCCAAGAGGGAGTCAGCCTAGTTAACCAAGGTGCCTGCACATTAGGTAATGCCTTGAGAACTCTTGAATACAGACCAAGAAGGAACTCCCCACATAAGATGTAAATTATTCCAATAATTGTCAGGCAGGTAAAATAAGAAGCACAGTTAATGTTCAGCTTCAAAAAAACCTTAGGAGGCATGTGGACATCAATGCTGGTCTTTCTGCTCTGACAGTGGAAAAAATTACAGGCCCCCAATCCCTATTATTGTGCTCATTTGTCTCTTCATGCCATTGTGAGGCTAGGTTCCCAGTGGTTTTCCAATAATACTTCAATGAGTGGTGAACAAGAGGAACAGAAGATTATTCAAAGGCTGCCCTTATGGGAAGAAGCTGTAATGAAAAGGTTTTGCAGTAATGATGGCCTTGTACATGTTAGCACTCAACAATCAACATTACTGACTACAAGCTTAATCACCCAGGACCATATCTGCCCACTAAGTAAAGCATGTGAGACGCCTACAGTTGCCTAATTCACATTCACTACCATTTACTTGGTCATCCAACGATTACCACTGAACAATAAGCATGCATTTTCAGACAGGCTGTTACCAATTTTATCAATGCATGCTGAAATAGATGTGCGTCTAAGCTCTCCACATATGTATTTTTCCACTATAAATTCTATGCGTATATGTTCAACAGTATAACTAATTAATAGTTTAAAAACCAAATCTCATCCCCCCCCCCCCCCCAAAAAAAAAAAGAACAAATAAATAAATAAAGAATATCAATTGTTATCAGGGAAGGCAATTACCTTGTGGTAAAGCATGACTGAACGACAGCAATGGGTGTCATGGGATAAGACACTAGCTCCAACTCGTCGAACTACGTTTTGTGACCTGTGTCAATGCTTCCCTCAAAGCCTACAGGGAACATTTCCGACCAACAATATGAACTCGTCTAGATTAAAATAACCAATGAAAATACAAAGATGAATGAAACGGACTTTCAGGTAGGAAGAGAGTACCTTCGAGACCTAACCCTACCTTGCCTCTCGGAAGCACATTTCTCTAAGGAGGCCCCGAGAGGGTCTCAAGTTCACGAACCTTGGACCTCAAACCCCTCGACTTTCTCCTGAAAATGAGAACTTCCACACGAGCAAACGAAGTCAAATTCTTCCAATACAGTAAATGAAACGGATATAAGAGAGATTCCTCTGATCAGCGGAGGCAGACAAGTACCTGAAACAGCTACTGAAGCAGAAACCGTCGCAACGACTAACGCGATGGACGCCCTTAGCCACTTCGCATTTTCGGAGGCAGCCATGGCCACGAGGTGCTTCTCAACACCACGCTAGCCTCAGTGTCTTGCTGCTCTGCGCCGCAATAGATTGCGGACTCAGGTAGAAATCGACAATAGATCGGCCGCTAGAGATCGAAATCCATCTGGCATCGTGAGGGATCCGAATCAACAAGAGCCGCTTCGACCCGAGGTAAAGAGCCAAGAAGGACAACGGTCACCAAAGGCTAAAGAGGTTTATAGAAGGCATTTTATGATCAAGGGAACAGTTCCTTGTGAAGCTTACGATCATGGGATTTTTATTTGCGGCAGCAGCTGCCTGCTGCTGCCGACGGCTGAGATTAAGCCATGTCATCATGATTTAACTGAATGGTTGAGATTTAAGCATGAGGGATTGATGTGTAAATATTAGTTTTTTGTTTCACACTTTAAGGATTGAATTTTATTAATTTACAATGTTTCATCAAGTACCTCGGAACCCTAGCGAAACCTATCATGTCTGTTTCTTTCCTTCGCCACCCCTGAAGAAGCAGCAGCCGAGCGTCGCCGCCGGAAGCGGTGGCTTCGAATCGAACCCCCTCTCAATTCCTTCTGTCACTCCCAACCCCAGCAACATCGACCCATAAACCCTAACCCTAATGCTCCCAAAATCCGTCTCTGTTCTCACCGGCAATCGCCTCAACCTCCACAACCGAATCCTTACCCTCATTCGCCAGAACGATCTTGATGAAGCTGCACTCCTCACTCGGCATTCAATTTACTCCAATTGCAAACCCAGGCGATTCATCGTCTTCAAGAAAGAAGAATAAGGTAATACGAAGCATGGTGACAACCTCCGAGACCACTTCTGATGACACACAGTATACATATTATTCCCAAATAATAAGAATCGCTCTTCAAATGGAAGCAATCCACCCAATTTCTTAGCAAAAACAATACACGAAAACCCAAATTACCTTCCGAAACAACCACGCCCAGATGCATACATAAGAGAAAAACCAGAGAAAAACCCAGATTTTCCAAAACCCAGTTCGATTTGTTGTTAGCAAAGTTGAAACACAACAGATACACACTAATAAATCAGGAATCTATCAGTGTTACTGT
Organism: Hakea prostrata; assembly: GCF_041222555.1. Taxonomy (NCBI): domain Eukaryota; kingdom Viridiplantae; phylum Streptophyta; class Magnoliopsida; order Proteales; family Proteaceae; genus Hakea; species Hakea prostrata. Next base: position 15,628,881 of record NC_142606.1, on the reverse strand, counting down.
CACCGGAGTGCCCTGGTGTTGCCGTGATCGTGCTCCCGAACATTGTCCGTCATCTGAGAACTGAGAAGACAACATGGAGAGATAGGGTTTTTAAATACCGAGTGAAGGAGAGGGACTTAGTAAAGTAAATTAATAAAATTCAATCCTTAAAGTGTGAAACAAAAAACTAATATTCACACATCAATCCCTCATGTTTAAATCTCAACCATTCAGTTAAATCTTGATTACGTGGCTTAATCAGCAACAAAAGAATTAAGTGTGGAAAGAACCAACAAACATAACCCAATAACTCTGTGACTGTGATAACTATAAAGGAGGGAAAGAAATTACTAGTCATTACACGTGCATCCTGTTGATCACTAGAGAGATTTCACTTCTAAACCATCAATGCTCTAAAATTCTCTGCATAAGCCATGGAAGATTATATCTGTATACAGTTTCGATACATCCAAATAGATATTTAACTTACCATCCAAAGGACTTCTTTTTCTCTTTTAAATGTTCCATTAGCTGCTTCCAGAAGAAGGGATAGGTTGACAAACTTAATTGTGAGATTCATATCGTCCAGCATGAACATGATTAACATCATCTGTATGCCAAGCTACTGCATAAGGGAAGGAAAAATCCATAGCATTAGGATGTATAACAATGAACTAGGACACCATGCAAAGCAAATACATCTGTATTCTAGTTCATAAGTGAAGTACATAAAGAAGCTTTGCATCCAGGTTCTGGAGGTGAATCATATATCATTGGGTTCATTCATTTTATAACCAGAAACAGGCCCTGTTGCATAACTTGTATCGCAGCCTTTGCTTTTTGAACATCATATGCCCATGAAAATGATGTAAACAGCTCCTAGTAATGTATTAAAATAAAAATAAAAATAATTAATTCAAATGGCTGAGAAGATTTCACAAGCTTGGAAATAGGATACTCAAAACATTACCATTTGGCAGCTCTGCCTTTTGAGTACTCCATCTATTAAGAAATAATAATGACAAGTTTACATGCACATTTATGAAGTACGTGTACTTAAACAACCTCTCTTTATGGGCATCCCGATTCAAAAACTAGATAGAGGAGTAGCAACCTATAAGAAGAATACACAATGATAACCAAAAATATATTTTAAAATGGTCACATTTTGAAGTCAATACATATTGGAAAACAACCCCTATGGCTGCTGAATGTATTGCCTTCAAATTCACTTCCAAAAGAAAAAAACACTTCTCCTATTGAGCCAAAATACAAATAAAGAGTATATTACCATCGAAGGAATTCCTGTCATTTTTTATGATGTGAAAACACTTAAAACACTACCCAAGGTCACTGTGACTCATAGATCCAAACTCCCCACATCAGCTAGAATTTTCAGTCAAAGGCATCTTCCTTGTTCCTCATTCAAAAGAGTTGCTATCTTTTCTTCTAGAGCAAACAACAACAACAACAACAATAAGCCTTTTCCCAACTAAATGGGGTCGGCTACATGGATTCTTGCCCTCCAATCGGTTCTGTTCAAGGCCATGCTAGATACAAGGCCTAAGCTATACATACCCTTTCTCACCACTTCTCCTAAGGTTATCTTAGGTCTACCCCTAGCTCTTCTAGTTCCTTCAATATGGATTATATCACTTCTAGAGCAAACATCAAATAAAATACTTCTCTCTTTGTCTAGGAAACACAATATGCCCTCGGACCACGAATCCATACCAAGCCTCCCTTTTCCGATGATGAAACAAATCTATGCTCTGCGTCAATTACCCAAAAAAGAACATCAGGATTCTTGACCAGACGAAATAAACAAAGAAGGATATGGGAAAACAGAAGCCCTCATGATGATCAATCAATAGGTGAAGTTGAATAGCAGGATAAGATAACAAAAGCATTGCCAGGCTTCAGTCAGTTCCCCACCCCCCCTGTTATGGATATCCCAAGGAAAAGACTCATTGATGTTACCTGGAGTTTGAGTTCTGCTCTCCAGCCTCCCTCTTGAAGGCTGTTGTCCCCCCTCCCCTCCCCCCCCCCCCCATACATTCTTTTCGCCATTTGGAACTCTTTAATAATATTTACTTATTCATCAAAAAAAGAAAAAGCAAACATTTTATTTGCTCCATGTGACCTTGTGTGAAATAAAAAACCATCTCACCTTCCAGAGGAATCAACAAGAGTGATTGTACAAGCTCTCCAAAGAACAAAATTGATCTAGTCACCTATAAAGCCATACAATAATAGAAAGGAACTAAATTAGCAACAAAAGACCCAAATGTAGCCCAGAAGCAACGACTATTACAACAAGACACCTTTGCAACCGTTAAGCATTTTCAAAGGAAAAGAAAAAAAAAAGGGGGGGGGAAATAAGTCATCTCACCACTATTCTGCTAATCATCAAGAAATTTGGCTATAGACTTTCGAACCTCAGAATTCTCCACATGGGCGATGGAAGATTTATAAAAATAAATAAGGTCTTAGGAACATGCATATAATCCTGCAATAATGAACATCAATAACGTAATGTCTAGGCCAAGTTACAAACAAAAGAAAGTAATATTTGAGAAGTGAATTGGAACTTACAAAAATGTTAAATATACAAGGCATTTGAAAGTAGTAACAAAATGAAGTAGAAGACCCACCTTATGCAAAAAAAAAAAAGCAACCAATCTAGAACTCAATAAATGTAGTACGAAAAAAGTTTGTATGCAAGTTTTGAAGTCAAGATCGTAAATCACTGGTTACATTCTTTTAATCACCAGAAATTGGCTATTTTGTAACATAACTTGCATCCTTCTGCTTTTGTGAACATCAAATCATCCATGGAAACAACGTCAGCATCTACAAATAAGACAGTTTCAAGATTTTGCTTAAGGAATTCAGCATCACAAAAAATACAAACCATTCATGCCAACTTGAGTCATTAATAGTTTGTGAAATGTTTAAAATTTAACATCCTATAATCTTCAAGATTTTTTTCTCCTACTAGCAATGATACAAGTCCTCTTATCCACCGTAGCAATGTCTACACAGCCTTGCCTCTGCTTCCACATATTTTGTGCTTCAAGGACTTTATATCATTTATTATGGTGGTAAAACATTAACCCTAGTGGGCTTGGTCATTGTGACTCATAGGTCCAACCTACTCACTTAAGCTAGAAATTTCAGTCAAAATCAACTCCTTTGTTCCTCATTCATAGGACCTACTATATTATCTTCCTAAGCAAACAGCAAACAAAATACTTCTCTCTTTGTCTTTGTCTAGGCAAACCCACCCTGAATCTACACCAAGCCTCCATTTTCCTAAAGATGAAACAAAAGTATGCTCTGAGTTGATGACCCTAGAAAGAAAATCAGGATTATGGATAAGAATAAAGGAACAAGGATATGGGAAAATAGAAGCCTTCATGATGATCCACCAGTAGGTGAAGCTGGATATGAAAACAACTTACTTGCTCCATGTGTGCTTGGATGAATAAGAAAACCCTCTCACCCTACTAAGAAATCAACAAGAGTGATTGCACAAGCTCTCCGTAGAGCAACATAGAGCTAATCACCTATAAAGCCACTCAATAACAGGAAGGAACCAAAATCAGCAACAAAGACCGAAATATAGCCCAGAAGCAACAACTTGTTCAGACACCCTTGTGATAACTATTAAGCATTGACAGGAAAAAGAAGGTTGGGGAGGGCAACAGTCATCCCCCCCTAAATCCTGCTAATCATTCAAAAAAATCTACTACAAAACTGTCGAACATCAGAATTTTCTGTATTGGCCAAGGAAGATTTCTAAAGATAAGTAGTAAGGCCATAGGCTTCCAAATAAATAATAAGATCTTAGGCTCCCCAATCGATATTTAATTAAGCATTTGAAGGACATCTTTTCTCATTTGCATGTTAATTAGCCGCTTCAACTTAGAAACAAGGAGACATATCACCAGCAAGACATGAATCTCAGTAACATTATTTCTAAGCCAGATCAAACAAAAGGAAAGCTGATATTTGAGAAGCAAATAGGAGTCTATTTAAATGTTTTTCTTTTTTCCTTTTTTTGGATGAATGAAGAGATTCAATAACCAAAAGGGGAATACAAGAAACAGAGCATTTGAAAGCAGACAGGCACAAAGCAAAGCAACTCAGAGAAAAAGACAACGAAACCCCAAGGCTAACATAAATGTTAGGAAATATATATGGCATTTGAAAGTAAAATAATGAACTAGAAGACCCACCTTATGCAAAACGATGCTACGAAGTACGAAAAAGCTTTGCATGCAGGTTCTGAAGACAAGATCGTAAATAGTTACATTCTCTAAATCGCCAGAAACTGGTTCCTGTGTTACATAGTTGTCAAGGCATCACCGCATCACCGCATCACCTAGGAACCTGGTGTCACCTTCTGGCTTAGGTGACGCCTTTTCACCTTGGTCTCGCCTCGCCTTGACAACTATGCATTGTTACCTGACTTGTACCATTTGCACCATTTGCTTCTATGAACATCAAATCATCCATGGAAACAAAGTTACAGTCGCAAATAAAACAACTTCAAGGATTTTGCTCGAGTACTTCAGCATCCTAAAACATCACAACAAATATGAACCATCCATGCCAACTTCAGTCATCAATAATTTGTAAGAATGTTCAAAAATTTTAAATCCTACAATCATCCATATCTTTTCTCTTGCTAACCAATCTTAGTCCCCTTTTGAAACTTTTGACCATACATTTCATATGTTCTAGCCATTCACATAGCATCACCAAATGATTCAAGTCCTCTCATCCACCATAGCAATGTCCACGCAGCCTTGCACCCTTTCATGGAGAGCCTGTTCTATGTTTCAAACCCCAAACCTGATGATTGCAATAGTACAACTTAACCATTGCACAAAAGGGTCATCCCCCAGAAGAATGACTCATTTATGGTTGGTAAAAGCATTTTCCCCACTGGTTCAGTGTGTCAATTTCACCCCAAAATCGTAATGACCTCTGAGTTTCAAGTGAACAAATTACCCAATTTAGCCACAAGATTAATCCCAAATGTAAAACATCCTTTATACAGTTAGACTTACTTCTTAACTCAACCATTCTACCTTGCTTTTTACAAATTAGGAAGTTGCAGTACTAGAAACTAGGACAGCAGAATATCCAAGCAAATGTAAAGAACCTAGCTCACCCAACCGTCAGATATCAAGGTAATATTACCTCAGGGGCTGAAGAAGGAAACATTAAGCAAGCCATCCAGAGAAGGTGTAGAGCCCTTGAGCGCCATTAATCCCCCTCTTATTCCCTTCCAATGTTTTACTGGCTTCACCGAAAAAGAATCATAGGAATTTATCATGACAAGTGGAGAAAAAAAGGACAAGGCACATCAAATACAGCTTTGCTTCTATTTATGGCCTCCTAGGGTCTAGGATCACCTGTCTTGCAACCTAGTCAGTTGTAACTCACTCCCAGTACTTTCTTTTTTCACCTTCAGGGCTTTGGTAATGAATTTACGTATTCATCCAATAAAAAACATAGCTTTGCTTATCTTATTGCCTTCCTTCTAGGACATGCTAATTTGCACAGGTCGGCCACAATTTGCCATGTGCCTGCATGCTAGTAGTATCCTAGAATTCCCAATCATCACAACCTTTGTAACTCCTCCAATGAGCTTTCATGACTCTGATGAAAAATAAAAGTGGTAACAGCTGTAAAGATTCACAAGAAAATTCAGCAGTACATATTCACTGATCATTTGTGGATAACTTAAAATCTTACAACCCTATAATCTTTCTAAGACTCCAAGGTTTTATCCCTATAATTAAACGTAGATTTATTGCAAGTTTGCAACCTACTAAGGATTCTTGATTAAAAGAAAGGACGTCAAATCACATAGTCTCATCTTCAGCCCAAATAGGAAAAGACGAACCATTCTTTGCACCTCCTTGAGTAACGAATGAGATAGTGTGAAGTTAAGGATTAAAATATCTCTTGTTCACGGAACTCTTTAGTTCCCTTACGAGATTTTGGAAATTCTGCTAGCATACCCAACGTAAGTTAATAGTGAATCACATGACATCATCAACTCAAGTTCTTCCATCCATTGTAGCAGATGTGTACACAGCCATGCACCTGCTTCTTAGAGAGGATGTATCCATATTTCAACCCAGCAACTAGGTGATTGCAATAGCACAACTTCACTGTTTTCCGCCCCCCACCCCACCCCCTGGTAAGTGAAGGAAAATAGCATTATCTAGTAAAACAGTACATTGTAATCCTTGGCATGATCAGGGGATGAAATATGTGCTTGCATAGCCTAAGGAGATTAAGGTAGCACAAGTTAACTGTTCCACCAATCTAAGCTGAGTTACGGGTATTTGGTAGAAAATTTTTCCCCACTTATAGTTTCACCCATATTGACCTATTAGTTTTAATGGAATAGGTCATAAATTCACAACATCAAGCACAAAGGTATTGCCATCCATTGTTCGCTTAGACTTGCAAAATCCTAGCATTATACCTCGCATCTACAGATTATGAAGTTACAGTATTAGAAATGAAATTAGGACACTTCAGAATATCAAAGTAACTAATTATTTTAAATCTCAAATGAACCAAAATTGACCAACTATCAAATGATCCAGATAACAAAACCTCAAAGGCAGGAAAAGGCCAGAATATACAAGCAGTCTAGACAATGGGTAGAAACCATAGTGCATTGTTAATCCTCCCCAGTTTCCTGTCCATATTTCTTGTGCTTCACTAGAAAAAGAGAGAGGAGAAAGAAAGGATAAAGATAGAGCACCTCAATATTATGCTTAACTTATCACCAGGGCTATCTTTCCCTCTAGTACTTCTAATTTTCATCAATTAACCACAACTTGTCTTGTGCTTTCATGATATTAGATCCCTGGAATTATAATCATCAGACAAACCTTTCTTATTCCTATGATGAGCTCTCATGACTCCGATAGAAATCACAGAACAGTAATTAACAGAAGTTCATAAAATAAAAATCCTAAACAGGTTTAGTAGAATCACTGCAAAAAGTCAAAACCATTAGTATATTTTCTCAAAAAGATCAAAATGTAAGAAAGGAATGGAAGGATAAAAGTTGTCTAGAAAGTCTCTCATAATGCATAACGGCAGTTGTTTATTCTATACAATTAAAATATATTACCCATGCCCTCCAAGGAAAAGGACCATTGTTTTTCCTGGGATCTTGGCTCTTCTTTTTTGCCGACTAGTAGGTTGTAATTCCCCTTCCCCCCCTACCTTGTACATTCTTTTCTCTCCCCTTCTGAGGCTTTGGTTAATGAATTTTTTCATTCATGAACCCAAGGGACTGGTACTGAGTTTATGCACAATACAATCAGATAAAGAAATAGGATTACAATTGTTCGAAATCAAGCTTTAAACAATCAAAACAGTAGCTGAACTGAAAGGAAAACAGAGAAGAAGAAGAAGAAGAAGAAGAAGAAGAAGAAGAAGAAGAAGAAGAAGAAGAAGAAGAAGAAAAGAGGAGAAGAAGCAAGCAGCAAGAGCCTGCGATTCTAGATAGAACTCCTAGAATCGCAGGCTGACTTTATTTATAGATTCGAATGTCAATGTTACAGCTTGAGAGACAAGAATACTTGTCTTCTAAAAAGGATATAAAATACAACCCATGGACAGAATTCACTAACTCAAAAATCTGTCCCAAATAGAAAATACAGAAAACGAAAGTTTTAAAATAGAAACCATGCAACTCAAATTCTTCAAAACTTGTGCACCAAGGATCCTTCTGTAAAATTAAAAAATAACATGAGCACCAAGTCTGCTGCCTGGGTCATGCGCACAAAGGCAGCAGCCTTGACTCTTGCGCAATTCTCAACAATAATATTATCCATATCTAAGCATCCCTTGGCTAGGATAATTAAGCACCCAATGAAGTTTCTAACCAACTATAAACACTATAGTCACCCATCCTAAGTACCAAAAAGCTATTCAATAATTCACCCGGAAAAAAGAGCTATTTAATTAGCCACAGATGGTAACAATTATGGAAATCCAAGATAAACACATATAAAACAGGCCATTATATATACCTGCTAAAGCTAAGGCAAGATAACACTCGAAGGACTTCCATTTCTGTATTAAATATTCCACTAGCTACTTCTAGATAAAAAGAGGGAGAGGTTGACAAAATTCATTGGGAAAAACATATCATCCAGCATTAACGTGAACATGATTAACATCATCTACATGCCAAACTACCATAGAAGAGAACATAATATTCGATTAGTGAATGGAGGAGCGTACATAAATAAAGTAAAAATCCATAGCATTAGAGTGTACAACACTGAACTAGGATACCATGCAAAGCAAATGCATCCTTATTTTAACTCCTAAGTGAAGCACGTAAAGAAGCTCTGCATCAAGGTTCTGGAGGTAAATCATATATTATTGGGTTCGTTCATTTTATGCAAAAAAAGTGCAACCATTCTAGAACTCGTGAACTGAAGTACGAAAAAAAGCTCTGCAAGCAGGTTCTGAAGACAAGATCATAAATCACTGGTTATATTCTTGTAATCACCAGAAACTGGCTATTTTGTCACATAACTTGTAGCTTTTGCATCCTTTACAATTGTGAATGTCAAATCATCACAAAAAATATGAACCATCCATGCCAACTTGAGTCATCAAAGATTTCAAAAACTTGCTAACAGAATACGATCAAATACACATTTCAAAACCCTACACTTGAGAGCTCCAATTTCACAACAATGGTGGCTTGGGTGAGCTTCCAAAGCCATCAAAGCCTGAAAAATATGGAATAATTAAATACCGATTGCCAATCAAATACGTATATACCAATTGATCTTCCAATACCATAACTATCTTTACCAGAATGCCATTTACTTAATAGTCACAATGAAATAATTAAAGATATTATGGGTTTGAATGCGTGCGTACATAGTACATACACTTACCAACCTCTTTATGGGGCATTTCAATTCAGTAATCAATAAAAGAAGCAAACAATGATGACTACAAATACAATTGAAATTTGACATCCTACTAATATCTTACAGAATTATTTACTCCTGCTAGCCAGCGCTAGCTCCCTTTTGAAACTTCTGATATCGGTTTGACCATACATTTCATATGTTTCTAGCCATTCACATGGCATCAGAAAATGATACAAGTCCTCTCATCCACCATAGCAATGTCTACACAGCCTTGCACCTGCTTCATGGAGAGGTTGTCTCTATGTTTCAAAACCCAAACTGATGATTGTCATTGCACAACAGGCTCACCCACCAGAAGGCCATTTCATGCGAAGTTGGTTAAAACATCTACCCCACTAGTTCACTGTGCCAGTTTCAATCTTATTGGCCTCTTAGTTTCAATTGGATAGATTGCCCAATTTAGTTACAGGATCGATCCCAAATGCAAAACATCCTTTATAATTTATGCAGTTAGACTTAGTTTATAACCCTACCATTCTACATTACCTTTTACAAATTATGAAGTTGTAGTACAAAAAGCTAGGACAGCAGGATATATCAAAGCAAATGAAATTATTTCAAATCACAAGTGAACCTGGCTCACCCAACCATCAGATGTCAAGACAATATAACCTCAGGGGCATTGGTAATCCAGACAAGGTGTACATCCCTTTGAGCACCATTAATCCTAATCTAATTCCCTTCCAAAGTTTTTTGGGCTTCACTGAGAAAAAAAGATAGGAATCTATCATAAAAGTGGAGAAAGAAAGGATAAGGCACATCAATCACAGCTTTGCTTCTATTCATGGCTTCCTGGGGTCAGGGCTCCCCTCTCTTGCCTCCTAGTCATCTGTAACCTACCCCCTTGTACTTTCTTTTTCCCCTACGGGGCTTTGGTAATGAATTTATTTATTCACCCCCGCCCCCCCCCCCCCCCAAAAAAAAAAGGGCCACAGCTTTGCTTATCTTATTGACTTCCTTCTAGGTCTGCTGATTTGGAACAGGTTGGCTGCAGTTTGTCATGTGCTTGCATGATAGTAGTATCCTGGAATTCCCAATCATCATGCAACCTTTGTAACTCCTCCAATGAGCTTTCATATCCCTAATGAAAATAACCGTAAGTGGTCAACAAAAATTCATACCTAAACAGCTGTAAAGAATCACAAGAAAATTCAGCAGTATATATTCACTGATAATTTGTGGAAAACTTGAAACCTTAAAACCCTAAAATCTTTCCAAGCCTACAAGGTTTTATCCCTATAATTAAACATAGATTTGTTGCAAGTTTGCAACCTAGTAAGGATTCCCTCAAATCCCATATTATTGAACCATTCTCTTCACATCCTTGAGTAACAAATAAGGTGTGCGAATTATGGATTAAAATATCTCTTGTTCATGCAAGCCTTCTCTAGTCCCCTTACCAGATCTTGGATATTGTGTTAGCATACACGTCATATGTTAAATAACGAATCACATGACATCATCAACACAAGTACTCCCACCCATTGTAGCAGATGCATACACAGCCATGCACCTGCTTCTTGGAGCGACTGTATCAATGTTTACCCAACAACCAGATGATTGCAATAGCATAACTTAACCGTTGCACCAAGCTAAGCAGACCTTTTACGTGTATTTGGTAAAAAGATTTTCCACACGTTTGGTGGGTCAGTTTCACCCATATTGACTTTGACCTATTAGTTTTGATGGAATAGGTCACATAACTTTAGAACATCAAACACAATTGTATATTGTCCATTGTACAATTAGACTTACTTGCAAAACCCTAGCATTATACCTTGCATCTAAAGATTATGAAATTAACAATATTACAAATTAGGACAACCCAGAAGATCAAAGTAACTAATTATTTTAAATCTCAAACAAACAACTTGACCAACTATCAAATGAACCAAGTAATGTAACTTTAAAAGCAGGAAAAGGCAAATTATGCAAGCAGTCTGGACAAGGGCTAGAACCCATTGAGCACCATCAATCATTCTCAGTTCCTTGTCTAAATTTTTTGTGCTTCGTTAGAAAAAGATAGATAAGAACTTTTCATTAGAAGTGGAGAAAGAAATAAAGATAAAGCACCTCAAAATGTAGGTATGCATAACTTCTCACCTGAGCCATCCTTCTTTCTAGTACTTCTAATTTTGCATGGATTAACCACAACTTGTCTTGTGCTTCCATGATATTAGATTCCTAGAATTTTAAATCATCAGACAAACTTCAAAACTCTCCCAGTGAGCTTTCATGAACATGATGGAAAAAACAGCGTAGTAATGAACATAAAAATTTCATTAATCCAAATCTTAAATGGCTTTACAAAATCACAACAAATTTTATGGTATCCATTCACTTGTAATACATGGAAATTTTTGAATTTAAACTCTAAAAACTACAAGGAATTTCCAAGCTATGTGTACCAAAAGTTAAAAATTGATGATCAAAGCCTACTAAGAATTCCTTGTCCATTTATGCTGCCCCCCCCCCCCCCCAAAATCCAGATCAAAGCCTAATCAAAGGAAAGGACATACCCACATCATTATCTTCAGCATATACAAAAAGAACATTTCCACATCTTGAATAATTAGTAAGGTTCTTGAAAGCAATGTTTTCAAAGATCCTGTGTTTCATGGTTTTCTGCATTAGTACCCTTGAGAAATTTTCAATACCTTCACATGTTCCGAGCGATTGATATGGTATCATCAAATGAACAAGTCCTCCCATCAACTGCAGCGCACGTCTAGATAGCCACACACCTGCTTCACAGAGGCTGTTTCCATGTTTCATAACCCCAACTTTATGATCGCACTACCGCAATTTAATCGTTGCACAAATGCTCACCGACTCAAAGGACATTTCTTGTGCATTGGTTAAAACATTTTCCCCACTTGTCCAATAAATCAATTTCATTTGTAATGACTTAATTTTAATGGAGCAGGTCACGCAACTTAGCTACAAGACCAACCCCGCATGACAGCAATCCTTTATACAGTTAGACATACTTGCATACCTTAGCACTGTACCTTGCATTACAACTTCTGAAGTATATATTAGTAGAAATGCAGACAGTAAAATATCTAATTAACTGATCATTCCAAATATAAAATGAGTCTCACTCACCCAACCATCAAATAACAATAACCTAACCTCATAACCTGGATAAGGCCAGAGTATGCAAAGCAGTACGGAGAAGGTAGAGCCCTTTGAGCAACATCGATCCCCTTGTTTCTCTCCTGCCAAATTTTGTGCTTTTGTGCTTCACTAGAAATGGAAGATTGGAAAATGTATGAGAAGTCGAGAAACAAAGCATAAAGATAAGGCACATCAATCAATACACAGGTATGCATACCATGTTGCTGGTGTCATCTTTCCTTTCTAGGGCTGCTAATTTTGAACAGGTTGACAATTTGCAAGGGCTTTCATGAGAGTAGTTCTGAAACTCCCTACCATCAGACACCTTTCTTATTCAGCAATGAGCTTTCATGACTCCAGTGGAAATTGCAGAACACTAATTAACAAAAGTTCATAAAATCAGAATCTTAAATGGGTTTAAAAGAAGCATTGCAAAATCGGCAGTATATTTTCTCAAAGATCAAAAGAAGAAAAAAATGTCAAGAAAAAAGTTGTCTCGAAAGTCTCTTATAGCAAGCAACGATGCATAATGGCAGCTGTTCATAAAATCAGAATCTTAAATGGGTTTAAAAGAAGCATTGCAAAATCGGCAGTATATTTTCTCAAAGATCAAAAGAAGAAAAAAATGTCAAGAAAAAACTTGTCTCGAAAGTCTCTTATAGCAAGCAACGATGCATAATGGCAGCTGTCCATTCTACACAACTAAAATATATTACCCGTGTCCCGAAGGAACAGGACCGCTGTTGTTTCCAAGGGTCTTAGCTCCTCTTTCTTTTCTCTTCCCTTCTAGGGCTCAGGTTAATGAATTTTTTTCATTCATCCAAATATATATATATATTACCTATGCTGCGTCAATGGTAACCTTCCCTCCTCCAATGAGCTTTCATGAACTTGATGGAACATAACCATAAGGGTCCACAAAAATTCATGAAATTTGAAACTGAACAGCTGCAAAGAATCACAAGAAAATTCAGCAATAAATATTAACTGATAATTTAAGGAAAACTTCAACTTTAAAACCCTATGAGTCTATGACCTTTCAAGCCTCCATGGTTTTATCCACATAACAAAATGTGGATTTATTGCAAGTTTGCAACCTACTAAGGATTCTTGATCAAAGGAAAGGACATCAAATTTCATAACATCATCTTCGGCCTAAATAGAAATCCATTAACATTCTCTAGGCATCCTTGAGTAACAAATGAGGTGTGTGAAGTTATGGATTAAAATATCTCTTGTTAATGACCGCCTTCTGTAGTCCCCTTACGAGATCTCAGCTATTGTGTTAGCATACACTTCATATGCTTATAGTGGATCACATGACATCAACAATACAAGTCCTCCCACTCTTTGTAGCAGATTTGTGTACACACCACGCACCTTTGCTTCTTGGAGAGCCTCGTCCATTTTTAAACCCAAAGAACTCAGATGATCGCAATAGCAAAATTTAACAGTTGCACCAAGCTAAGACAACATTTTATATATATATATATGGTAAAAGAGTTTCCCCACTTGTTTACTGGGTCAGTTTCACCCTATTGAACTATTAGTTTTAATGGAATAGGTCACATAACTTTACAACATCAAGGCCCAAAACTATAACGTCCACTGTACAGTTCATCCACAGATTATTAACTTACAGCAGTAGAAATTAGGACATCTCAGCATATCAAAGTAACTAGTTATTTTAAATCCCAAATGAACCAACCATGACCAATTATCAAAACATCCAGCTAAGATTACCTCAAAGGCAGGACAAGGCCAGATTGAGCAAGCAGTCTAGAGAAAAGGCAGGACCCATAAAGCACCGACAATCCTCCTCGGTTTCTTGTCTAATGATTTTGTGCTTCAACTAAAAAAGACAGATGGAAACTTGTCATTACAAGTGGAGAAAGACAGGATAAAGACAAAGAACCTCAAAATGTAGGTATGCATAACTTATCACCAGGCCCATGTTTCCTTCTGGTACTTCATGGATTAATGACAACTTGCCTTGTGCTTCCACGATATTAGTTTCCTGGAATTTCCAATCATCAGATGAACTTCAAAACTCCTCCAATGACCTTTCACGAGCATGATAGAAATGCAGAGCAGTAGTGAACACAAAAATTTCATGAATCAGAATTTTTAACGGCTTCCAAAAACCATAATGAATCTAATGGTATCCATTCATACCTATAATTAAAGGTTGACAATCCAAACCTACTAAGAATTTATGGTTGAAGGAAAGAACATCAGGACCCACATTATCATCTTCAGCACATACAAAAAAGAACCTATCCAAATCCTTGAGTAACTAATAAGGTGCTTGAAAGTAATCGTTTCAAAGATCTTTTCTTTCATGGTTTCCTTCTTAAGAAATTTTCAATATCTTCACATGTCCCAAGAGAATCATATAGTACCATCAAATGAACAAGTCCTCCCTTCAACTGCAGCACATCTCTGCGTAGCCACACACTTGCTTCACCAGAGGCTGTTTCCATGTTTCAAACCCCCAACTTGATGACTGCAATGCTGAGACTTAACCGTTGCAAAATTGGCACACCCACCAAAAGGACATTTCCTGTACATTGGTTAAAACATTTTCTCACTTGTTCAATGGGTCACTTTCATTTGTAATGACCTATTAGTTTAATAGAATAGGTTACCCAACTTAGCTACAAGACCTACCCCACATGAAAACCATCATTTATACAGTTAGACAAACTTGTGTACCTTAGAATTGTACCTTGCATTACTACATCTGAAGTTTATACTAATAGAAATGCAGACAGTAAAATATCTAATTAACTGATAATTCCAAATATAAAATGAACATTACATGCTCAACCATCGAATAAAGATAACCCAACCTCAGTTTGGAAAAGGCCAGAGTATGCATATGGAGAAGGTAGATCCCTTTGAGCACCCATCACAATCCCTTTGTTTCTCTTCTACCATATTTTGTGCTTCACTGGAAATGAAAGATAGGAATATGTATGAGAAGTCAAGAAACAAAGAATAAAGATACGGCACATTAATACACAGGTATGGAATACCTTGTTGCTGGTGTCGTCTTTCCTTTCAAGGGCTGCTAATTTGGTACAGATTGACAAGTTGCAAGTGCATTTCTGATAGTAGTTTCCGAAATTCCCAACCACAGACAACCTTGCTTATTTCTATGATCAGCTTTCAATATTCCGATGGAAAATTTGCAGGAAGTAATTCGCAAAAGTTCAAAAAATCAGACATTTAAATGAGTCTAAAAGGATCATTGCAAAACCCAGCAGTATATTTTCTTAAAGATCAAAAGAAAAAGAGCGATAAGGAAAGAAAGAAGTTGTCCGAAAGTGCATGGCATAGCAAGCAAAGATGCAAAACGGCAATTGTTAATTCTACACAATTAAAATATATTGCCTATGCAAAATACAATCAGGTAAAGAAATGCGATTATAGTATCCATATTTAAGTAGAACAACACAAATATGGATATTTACCAACTGAAGAGATATATGAAGTACCATGAATGATTCCACCCCAACCCCCCCCCCAAAAAAAAGTACCATAAATGCGGAGAAAGCTTCGTTGGTCAATCTTTTGATGATAATAAAGCACCCAATGAAGCTTCCAACAAACCATAAACACTTCTTATTCACCCACACAAAGTACCAGAGATCTATTCAATAATTCATCCAAGAAAGGAGCTCATCCAAGAAAGGAGCTCAGCCACAGATGGCAACAATTATGGGAATCCAAGATAACACAGGTAAAACAGGCCATTATATGTACCTGCTAACATAAGGCATGATAACATCCGAAAGCAACTTGCAAAGCCTTAATTGGTGATGCTAAAATTTGGGGGGAAAAAGCATCTACTGAATACTCGCCCAAAGCCAGAGCTCCCCATCGCTTGATGCGATTCATCAAACATGTGACAAAAAAATAATAAAAAAGAATCTATGTCTAAAAGGATATTTAAATCTCAAGGCCACATTTTAATAATTCAATTTCATATCATGGACAGCACAATTCTGAGTTACCAAAAATAAAAACGCAGCAGGGCATAATAAAAGCTTTACATTGCACTAATTAGATTTTTACCTGAATGATGCATGCTACAGCTTAGCCATTCAATATGCTTAATAAGACTTCAAATAATAGCAGAGCAATGTGACTGAAACTCCATCTCCTAAACACAAATGACCATCTACACAAATAAATTTAAAAATTCTCCTGAATATGAAGAAGTAACCATTCAGAAACTGAAACAAAAAAACCACATGATTTGAAGAGAATCTACTAACACCATATTAAAATATACTTTCCACTTTCCTTTTCCTTGACGGGCACCCTTTTCAGCACAGTCAATAGCTTTATGTTGTTCCTTTAGTTGTAGCTGAAAAGACCACTGAAAGGCATGTGATGAGATCCTTATAATAGATTTGATTGGAGGCTGAGGCCACTGAAAAGCCCACCTGCCCGCCCCCCCCTTCACTGATCTTCCCTTTCACACTGCTTTGAACCTCTTCCATACTCATCACTTGTGAGTTGTGACTGCAACATTGCAAACAATTGTTGCTGAAGCCCAGAAGACACTCTTCATTCAAGCCGTTAACTGCTTCTGCTTATCCTCATCAGAAGAACCGGAGCACACTTATGCTGCCTGTTCCAGTCCTGCTGCCTGCAGCAATCAAACCAGCCTTGGATTGAAGATTGGGTTCTGTTCCAGCAGGACTTTTGAAGAGTGTGATCCCACTCAATCCCAATTTGGATCCTTGTGGCTGGCTGCATTATCTTGGAGCCCTAACTTTATTGTTTCATCACAATTTAAATCTCCTCTGCTGCTCACCGGAATTGAACCGAATTTGCAAAGCAAAGATGTATCTCATCAAGGATTACAGTCTTTTCTAGCCAAACACAGTGGTGTTTTGCAAGTTATCCCATAACCTTCTATCTTGGTGTCACCTTCATACCTCAAACTCTCCAATGAAATTGACTGTAATTTGGAAGAAGGGTTCTCCTCACTTTCATGTACACCCAGACCTGAATTTTACACAGTTATTAAGGACTGTTTTGGTTAGAATTAAAGTTTCTACTCAAGATTTTTTTATACTTGATTCATGGCTGTATCTGGGGCTAGGTCAACCCTAATGTAGTCTTACATTAATATTAATACCTCCCTGAAACAGTATACATATTGGGCTCATACACTCAATATGTATACATATTAGGCTCATACACTCAATATGTATACATATTGGGCTCATACACTCAATATGTATCCAGACTTACACCGTCTGTAATTCCATCTGTACGCACGTGCACATAATGGATTAGGATTCATTGCAAGGGGCGAGAAAACCAAAGGCCGCACGGGTTGTCGAGCATCAGGAAATAAAGGGACGGTGAGATAAGAGAGGTCATGCCCTTGGATTAAAAGCTATTCTAGTAAGAAGAATAAAAAAGGGTGAACTAAGTGCTGAAGGCTTCTGCACAAGTAGAGTGGGGGGCGGGGGGAATTGCAGCCTTACCCCAGCAGCTTTTTCTCTCTTTCCTTTTTTTTTTTGGTTGGGGGGGGGGGTTGAGAAGCTGTTTCGATGCCTTGATCTCACACCTGCACCAACCACTGAACAAAGGCCTGCCCCTAGTAAGAAGAACCTAGATTGCAAATACTTTGGTGGTATATTTTCTGAATTTGAAGTTCTTCCTTTATTGGTTATAATCCTATAATTCCTTCATTTCCAGCTCTGTTACAAAATTCAATGTCAAACCTTATTTTTTAATAGATATAACTACTGTTATATATTGAAATTTAGACCCTACCAATCTCAGAACTTGCTAAATTGAATGCTTCCAGCATTAAAGCCCAACTTAAGCCAAAGGGATGAACAAATTGTTCCTTTCTACTAATAGTGCACATCATTAATAATGAGTATTTTATAGTACAGAGAGATGAGATGTCTCACCACTTCTTCCTCCTCTTGACTGATTAATGTTTTCGACATGCTCGAGAAATGGGCTTGCTTTAGTAGCTGATACCTAGAATTATCCAAATAAGGAGTTGTATATAATATAGTAGATTCAATAAACTCCCCTGAGATAACATTCTCTAAATTAAATTAGACTGCTAATCCTAATGAAGAACTGGAAGGATCAAGCATTTGATTTAGGGTATGAATTTCCTTTTGCCACAGCTCTTAGTGTTGAAGGATATATATTTCTATATGCAGCTTTCAAAACTGGGTAAGTAAACTACGATCTTAACCAATTCGGATGCGTCATTATGAACAAGAAGGATATGGATTACTACTTCCGTTTAGCTCAGACATATATTCAATGGAAAGGAAAGCAGTATTGTGAAATAATTCAAACCAGAATCCAAAAAGTAGTCAAATATTCCATTATGTTACCAGAAAAAACAGATAAGCCCTAGAAAATCTGCTTTCTATATAGATTGAATACACCACAATACAGCTAAAACCCTAAAACCTAAAAAAACCAATACAGAAAACAAATCATAGTAAACCCTAGACTATAATAATGAAACGAAACCCAATAGATGAGAAAGCTTCTCCGACCTGGGAGGATCAAAATCATCACTTGGGAGGAGAGGGATGTGAAAGTGGCGGGGTTCTGAGCAGACTGGCCTGTTGCATTTCAAGGTCGTTCAACTGCTGCTCTCTATCCATCTCTATGATAAGAGGAACCACCAGAATCAGGAAAGTCGTTCCTGCAATCCAGGCTGCTTTGCCGGTACTCTTGAAGAGCTTCTTTGTCACGAATGCCGCGTCGGAGACCACTCTCTTTCCATGATAAACCACTGGGGATTGAGAAATATGCTGGAAACCCTAGTTAGTGTACCATCATCGCTGCCTTTGCTCCAACTGTTTTGAGACGCCATGCCGACTGAGAGAGAGAGAGAGAGACTGCAAGAGAGACCGGAAGGCTTCCCCGGGCAATATGAGGAGATATAAGAAGCTTCGGTACCGCTGGATTGGAACCGGAGAAACCTCACCATTATACAACCCACATGATTAAATCCAAACTTATTTGTTGGAATCAAAC
This sequence comes from Hakea prostrata, assembly GCF_041222555.1. NCBI lineage: Eukaryota > Viridiplantae > Streptophyta > Magnoliopsida > Proteales > Proteaceae > Hakea > Hakea prostrata. The sequence goes on along the minus strand of NC_142606.1, from coordinate 15,609,736 downwards.
TTCAAGAATCTCTAGAACCCTAGCCACCTTCTTAGTCTTACCCAAATTACAGAGTCCCCGAATCATGCTTGTGCTGGGAATTATATCTGGGATGTCACCTTGACATACCATGCTCTCCAGAATCTTAAAAGATTCGTCCAGATCCCCATTTCTCAAAGAATGACCAGAAGCTAAACAGGAACGACCATTTTCCGCATGCCCATTAGGGCTTTTTAGCGGAATCGATACTTCACCACTGAAGCTATTTGTCTCCACGTTTGAGACTGGAAAAACCCGATTGCTCCTATTCTTTCGAGATCGACTGTCTTTTCTCAGCCTAGAAGCAGGGGATATAACAGAGCAACCGGCCTTATATACTGTATTCTACTGGAGAAGCTAAACGGTCGCAATTCTACTCGGGAAGCTAAACGGTCGGTTTTCTTTTTATTTTTAATTTGAGTGAGTTGTTGTTTTTGAGTGACGGCATGTGATGGATTTTTATCGCCAACGCTCCAGATTTACCCACGCGTTCAATAAAAAAATCCAACGGTGAGGGTTCAATCGGTGAGGTTAAATATGTAAATATTAAAATTTATTTTTACATTAAAGGATTTATCATTTTACAAATTTACAAAACCACTCCCTAACTCTACCCGATTCATTCAATCCCGGATTTCCCAAACCCTCGGCCTCTGCTCCACCTCTTCGTCCCGGTCGGCGAAACGGTCAGGGATCCATTGCCGAAGATGATGACCGAGTTTTCGAAACACAAAAGAAAGAGGAAGGTACCGTCCGGCAGATGATTGTCGGCCGCCGCAAATATAGTGTCATTCGGAACCGGAGGATAAAGGGCATCTCTCTCCTCTCCTCTTCTCTCTTCCCTCATCCTCCTCTGTTCTTCTCTTTCTCTCCAGGTTTACTCCATCACTCTCAAGATTTTCCATAGACTTCCTCCACTCTTTCTATAACAACCTCTCTCTCTCAGGATTTTATCAATTTACAACTTCAAATCCTCGGATGCCAACTCCGACGCCCACGCGATTTGAGAGCAGTATTCCGGGAAGCCAGAGCCACTCCGGTGAAATAACCCCCATCATCTTCGTCTAGCATCTCGTTGCGAGTCGAGAATAGAGGACCATTCCTTTCTCTGGTTTGATAGAAAGCAAAAGATGGTCCATCTGCGAAAGGTCTGTTGGTTCTCTTTTTCTCCTTTTCCTTACTGATATATTAGAGTCTCTCCAACGATGATGGGGTTATTTCACGGAAAATCGCAACTGATAATGGGTTATTTCACCGGAGCGGCTTGGAATCCTGCTCCCAAATCCTTCTCGGAAACCTGCTCCCAAATGGCGTCGGCGTCCGTGTGAAAAGGCAAAATGAGAGAGTTTTGGAGGTCGGGTAACTGAGGGATTTGAAGTTGTAAATTGATAAGATTTAAGTATTTAAAATGTAAAAATAAAAATTCATATTTACATGTAAACCCTCAACATCTGAATCTTAACCGTTGGATCAAAATTTGTTGATGTGGCACAATCTAAACCGTCGGCGGCAGCAGTTGCCTGCTCGCCGCAAAATAAAAATCCGCATGTGATGGTTCACCTTTGCATTCTTGGATTCTTTTCTCTTTTCTTTTTTTTCTTTTTTTATTTTTTTATTTTTTTATTTTTTTTTTTTTTTTTACGAGGTTCATCCGGCCCTTTGGCATTCTTTTTCTTTTTTTACCGACGGGTGTGTAGGTGTTTAGTTTTCAACCGTTCAGGGGTGCGATGGGTTGATTACCGGTTTTTTTAGAAGGTTCATGTTTATTTATGAAGGATATTTTGGTCTAAGAAAATACGTACAACAAGTGTTTGAGGTTTTTTTCTGTAGTATGACAAGGAAAATAAAACGTGCATAAGCACGTGGTTCATTGCTCTTTTTTTTTTTTTTTTTTTTTAATGTTTGTATACCATCTAAAGCTCGCACCGTCTTCTAATTTGCATTGTTATAATCCGCGTAATTTGCACATTATACGATTGAGGTGATCCTTATTATGCACATTACACGATTGAGGTTCATGCCTTAGAAAAATTTATCCTGATCAAAGTTATATCAATAATAAAAAAATATTATTTCAACATACTTTATTATGCACGAAATAAATGTATTTCTTTCTTGTGTTTGTAAGAGTTTCTTGTTTTTTCCTACAGTGTTCTACTTTCCATCCATTTTTGGTTTCAAGTAAACAAAATATTTGGTTTCAGTAGTTTTATTTATAGATACGTTCACGAAGAGACTCAACTCTAACATTAGTAGGAATTTTATTTATAGATACGTTCACGAAGAGACTCAACTCTAGCTTCATTTCTTGTTTTCCTTAAAACCCTTTAATGATGTCTTTGTGCAACATTTATGTCTCTCTTTCTTCCTTTTAAAACTCTTTTTTTTTTTTATTTTTTTATCTCCCTTTCATTCTCTCTTCATCTACGTGTTCGTTTTTAGTCATCTTCTCTCCTTTGGCTTCGTTGAACTTTTTGTTGTCTTCCTTTTGTCGCTCGCTTTCATCCTCTATCTGGACCCTAACTTCTTTCTCTAGCTCTTGTGTGAATGAGGTTATCTTGTTGTTCCCTCTTTATTCTCTCCTATTTCGTTCCCTTTTCCTTCTCTGTCTCTCTATTCTTTTTTTGCCTACTCATTTTAATAAGGGTCCCCTTTGTTTCATCTCTTTAGCCTCTCTCGTTCTTTCTCCCTTTTTTTTTCTTTCTTTCTTGTGTTTCTCTTTTTTTCTATCTTTCTTCGACTCTCATTTTTTCTCTGACTTGCATCTACATACTTTTTCTCTACCGCACTCTCGCTTTCAGCTTCAGTGGTTTCTTTCAGTCTCTCTTTTTGTCTTCTATTGGTTTGCTCGTACTTTTTGTGGCTTCCTTTTCTATCTTGATATCCTTTGGACGCTCTCTCTCTTCGAACCGTATCTTCCGCCTCTCTTCGTTGTGTGTATGACGCTCACCTTTTGTTCGGTCTTTGTATTCTAATGTTTTTTCTTCCTTCTATTTTTATCTCTTTGTTTTGTCTTTCTTGAACTCTCCTTTTTTCACTTATTGGCTATTTGGCATGTCTCTCTCTCTCATATACCCAAGCTTTCTGTTTCTTTTTTATGTGAATGAGGCTCCCCTTTGTTCCGTCTCTCTTCTCTTCCATCGTCTCTCTTTTTGTTTTCTCTCTGTAGCCTTGTGTTTTTTCTCGAATTCTTTTGTTCTCTTCTAATTTTTGCAATCGCTTTCTCATGTGCCACTCTCTTTTATAGTCTCTCTCTATCTCTCTTCAAACCCTTGCCTCACTATTTGTTGTCTCTTTTTTCTTTCTTTTTGTGTTTCCATTTTCCTTCTCTATTTGTTTCTCTTCTATTTTTCCCTGGTACTGAATTCTGCAGTCTTTTTTTGTCGGTCTCTGTTCAGGCTCTCTTTATGTCTCCTTTTTTCTATCATTGGCTTTTTGGCTTGTCTCGTTCTGTCATACACCGAAGCTTCCTCTTTCTTCTTTATGTGAATGAGGTTTCCCTTTTTTCATCTCTTTTCTCTTCTATTGTCTCCCTTTTTGTTCTCTCTGTTTGGCTTTGTGTTCTTTCTCGAACTCTTTTGTCCTCTTTTAGTTTCTACGATCGCTTTCTCTATTTGCCACTCTCTTTATATTCTCTCTCTCTCTCTCTCTCTCTCTCTCTCTCTCTCTAAAACGTAGCTCCCCATTCGTTTTATCTCTCTATTCCCTCTTTTTGTGTACTAAATTCTGCGGAGTCTTTTTTCGTGGGTCTCTGTTCAGCCTCTATATCTTTCTCCCTCCTTTTGTTACTCTCTTCAAACCCAATCTTCCCTCTCTCACAGTTCTATCTTTCTATTCCCTTCATTGGTGTTTATTTTCCTTCTCTATATCTTTCTGTTGTATTTTTCTATGACTCTCATTTTCTTTCCAACTTGCTTTCGTGTACTCGTTGTATATCCCGCTCATTTGTTGTCTCCCCTTTTATCAACCAATATATTGCCTCTCTCTTCTTTGTGTGAGTGAGGCTCCTCTCTCCTCTCTTCTTTCTTCCTTTTACACTTATTTTATATATTTTTTCTCCCTTTTCATTCTCTCACTTTATCTCTGTGTTCATTTTTGCGCTTCTTCTCTTCTTTGTCTTCCTTGAACTTTTTGTTGTTTTCCTTTTGTTGCTCTCTTTCATCCTCTTTCTCTCGAGCCTACCTTCCATATCTTTGTCTTCCTTGAACTTTTGTGGCTTCCTTTTGTCTCATTTTCCTTCTGACGCTCTCTGTGTCTTCAAACCCTATAATGCACGTCTCTTCGTTGTGTATTAGGCTCACCGTTTGTCCGGTCTCTCTATTCTCCTATTTTTTCTTTGTTTTGTCTTTCTTAAACTCTCCTTTTTTCCCCTTCCTATTGGTTATTTGGCATGTCTCTCTCTCTCTCTTACACCAAACTTCGTCTTTCTTCTTTATGTGAATGAAGCTCCCCTTTGTTCCATTCCTCTTCTCTTCCAGTATTTCTCTTTTTGTTCTCTCGTTAGCGAATGAGGCTCCCCTTTGTTTCGTCTCTCTTCTCTTCCAGTATTTCCCTTTTTGTTCTCTATATTTAGCTTTGTGTTCTTTTTGGGACTATGTTGTCCTCTCTTAGTTTTTGCGATCGCTTTCTCATCTGCCACTCTATTTTATATTGTCTCTCTCTATCACTCATCAAACCCTAGCTCCTTATTTGTTTTGTCTCTTTATTCTCTCTTTCTGTGTTTCCCTTTTTGTCCTCTTTCTTTCTCTGCTACTGAATTTTGCAGTCTTTTTTTTTGTGGTCTCTGTTCAGCCTTTCTCTAATCTCTTTCATTCTTCCTAGTTTTTCTCCCTTCTGTTACTCTCTTCGATTCTCTCTTCTTTTTCAATCTTCAAACCCTATCTTCCCTCTATCACACTTCTATGTGTGAGTGACTTTGTTCCATTTTTATAATCTCTCCCATTTGTCTGTCTTTTCGTTCTTTATGTCTTTCTGTTGTATCTTTCTTTGACTCTCGTTTTCTATATCATTTGCTTTCGTGTACTCTTTGTATGCGGCACTCTTTTATTTTGTGTCCCCTTTTATTAACAAATATTTTCCCTCTCTTCTTTGGGTAAGTGAGGCTTCTCTCTTCTCTCCAATTGTCTTCTTTTTTTTATTTCTCTCCATCATTTCTATTTTCAAAGAGATCCTTTACATGGAGAGTATTCAATCAAGTACCCCTCTGATTGAAGAAAGAAATAAAGAAGATAAGTAAATGGGGAATCTCTTCACTCACCTCTATGGGGGATTACAACCTACTGGGTGGCAAGATGGGGGAAAGTAGACCCTAGAGTCCACAAATAGAAGAAAAGTTGTGTTTGGTGTGCCGGGTCCTTTCTTTCTCAACGATAGATTCCTATCTTTCTTTTTCAGTGTAGCCTAAAAAATATTGGAAGGAAAATACAGGAGGATTAATTGTGCTCAAAGGGCTCTATGCCTTAATTCATTGCTTGCTTAAAATTTCCTTCTTCAGCCCCTGAGGTTTATTGTCTTGATATTTGACGGTTGGCTGAGCCAGGTTCATTTGTGATTTGGAATAATTTCATTTGCTTGGATATTCTGCTGTCCTAAACTCTAAGTAGCAACTTCATAATTTTAAAATGCAAGGTAGAATGGTAGGGTCGTAAAGTAAGTCTTACTGTGAAAGATATTTTACATTTTGGGATTGATCTTGTAACTAAATTGGGTAATCTATCCAATTGAAACTAAGAGGTCATTAAGATTGAAATTGAATATATGAGATATGTCTATAATTTAATAAGGAATAAGGAAACCTCAATTAAGGATAGAATTGACTACGGGTAACATATACCTCAATTAAGCCTAGAATAGACAAAATTCGTTCACATGGAGCTGTGTTTGACGTGTCTCGAAGCTTTCTAACTGTATGTACGTGGAAATAATACAAAGAGAAAAACCGATATTTGGTATCGTTTTTTATTGGTAAGACCGATATTTCATAATGAAGAGGTCATCAGTTCAACTCTTATATTTTACCAAGTGTCTATATAAAAAAAAAAAAAAAAAAAACTTAAGCACACTCAGTCATAATTCCTTCTTTTCTTTCAAATCTCGAAAGTAATTTTTATTTATTTATTATTCCTTATTCAATTAAATTTGAATACTTTTGGATTTTCAATTTAGAGAAAGTTACACACCACCTAATTCAATAGGTCAAAGATACCATCAAATGCATTTTTATCATGTGATTGTTAACTTAATCGTTTAGTTGGGTCTTTCTGACCCTTGAAGTGTTTTTTATGTTGAACATAAGGCATGTCGATTGGTATCGAGAAAAAAAGAATGAAAGCATGTCACTGAAAATAAAAAAAATGAGTCATCTAAAATATATTAAACGTTTTTACTTTTCAATAATAAATCGAATATTAATTATTGAAAAAACAAATTAAATTAAGCAAATCAACCATGAAAAGATCAATTTATTTTAGAGTTCAACTTGAGTATGGTTAGGGTTTCGTTTTGTAATTTTGTAAACTATTAAATCTTGATGTACGGAAATTAAAAGTCATATTTATGAATAAACCTTTGTCATTTGATTTCACACCGTCCGAATGTTTTATGTTATACGTTGATAGCAGGTTGTAGCCGCAACAGCAAATAACAATTTATTCGAATATTAATTATTGAAAAAACAAATTAAATTAAGCAAATCAACCATGAAAAGATCAATTTATTTTAGAGTTCAACTTGAGTATGGTTAGGGTTTCGTTTTGTAAGTTTGTAAACTATTAAATCTTGATGTACGGAAATTAAAAGTCATATTTATGAATAAATCTTTGTCATTTGATTTCACACCGTCCGAATGTTTTATGTTATACGTTGATAGCAGGTTGTAGCCGCAACAAAGAAATAACAATTCGAATAAAATAACTATAATGCAATTCTCCCTACAACTTATGAAAATGTTTATTTATTTTGAAGGAAAAACCAAATAATCAATTATTATTATTACTTTATTTTTTTAAAGTGAAATGCACCTTTCAAAACTTTTTGACACCCCTCCAAATGGTTATTATCATTTTTAGTGACAAAAAAACAAGAAAATTCACCGGTGAAAAAAACTGCCTCGAGTACTTTTGTTCTTATTAAAGTTGTCATTTTTGTTTTTTACACAAAATTCATGGCTTAACTTTGGTTAAGGGTTCAATTTCGTGTTCGGATCGTCAAGTTCGGATCATCTCCCTCTATGTTCCTTGACTGCTATTTGCTATTGATCACAAATTACAGAGGGGGATTTAATTATAATTTAATATAAGTAACATTTGGTTGAGGAAGACAGGACAAGGTTGGTCCGAGAACTAAGCTCAAACTTTATCTTATGATATTTATTATTTTTTTTAAAAAACTTTTATCATACATCGGGACTATATATTTTGTAAAACATATGATGTTACAAATAAATTATATTATAGATTATAAATTCTCTCTTATAATCTTATAATATGCAAGCCATAATTTTTGATATATATAGTATTGTTTTTACGTCGATGATATCAAATTAAAGTTAAATTAAAAAAAAAAAAAAGAAAAAAAAAGAAAAGAAGTAGAATTTGAAAAGCCACATTACGAACCGACATAAAATCGTAGAATTTTTTTTTTTTTGGTAAAGATAAAATCGTAGAATTTGAAAAGCCACATTACGAACCGACATAAAATCAACCTATTTGTTTCATTCATTAGGTAAATTTTATTTGGAATTTTTTCTCTCACGGAGTAACGGTCTTGCACAGCAATGGCGGTCACGGCTCCCTGCGATTGATAGGGTTTTTTTTCCCTGTCAAACACCTGCTTCGGATCTTCTCTTTTTGGAAGCGTATATCTGGCCAATGTGAGTGGGGCTTGAGTTTTGTGTCTAGAAACAGGCTTTATGCAGCAACGAAGCAAATTGGAGACGGTTATGCAAGGGTTTTCAAGCTGTTACCTGCGTCGCCGTTAACCGATTATGTTGAATCTTTCCGCTTCTATATTATTTCATTTACTGTTTAACGTTATTCCATAGCATTAAATGTTCCCTATAAGCATTAAATGGCCATGATTTGAACTGCTTTCATCTAGTATTTGATAACTAGAAAACTGTAATTTTGTCATGGTTATCTTGAATTTTACTTGTCACATATAAATATGTTTTCACTTTTCCTTCTACCTTGGCTGTCCTGATTTTCTATCTTGATCTTTGTTTCTGGAATTGGTAAATGTGTTGTATGTTCAAAGCTATGAAGGTACTGGTCGCTCCCAATCATTGAAGTGTATACAACAATTGGAAGCGCAGAGCCAGATGAATACCGAGACCATTGACGGTAATCAATCTGGTATGGAAATATTTTCAACTTGCTTTGTTCTAGGAGATGTGAGCCACAGTTGTGCATGAGGCTTAGACTAACTCGAATTCTAGTATTGGTGCAATTCTGCTGCCTATACATAGAGCTTATGGATGCCAAGTAATTCTTTTCACTTCGTAAGAGGCCCCATGTCCTCAGATTGGTAGTAAAGGCAGAGTTTGTAGGGTGTTGTCAAAGATAGGTTATATTTTAGATGCCTCTCCTCCTTGTTTAGTAGCAGCCTTTCTTCGTTATCAGATGGCCCATAATGAAATCATTCATAGGAGTAAACATCAGATCAATCATTTTATGTCACTGCATTAGCTTGAAAGCAATTTTTACAATTTTTGGACATTTTTTTAGACATATATGTCTAACCAAATTATATACTTTTCATGTATCATTGTCCATAATTGTACAGTTGTATATTAATATGTTTGGATGGATGCAGGTAGAGTTTTCAAGAAGGTTGAACTCAGAGAGGCTATCAGATATGCTTCTGGTTAACCAATTGAATATTGGTTACATGGTTTACTGTGTCTGTGGATGCTACGAGCTCCGTGTCTGCCGCGTGGGAAATGCCAAAAAGATAAAAATAAAAAATGGTGATTATGTTTGCTGACCTGTAAATCTGTCACCAGCAGGCCTCAGGTCAGATCCCTGTTAGTTTTTTAAGTGACTTTTGAAATCTCAACGACTGTCCCACTGCATTGGTTTGTTCATTCTTCTTGTTGTCTTTGCTGTTTCTGCGCCTTTTCTTCCCACATGATCTTCACCAAAGCATGGCTACAAATATTGCATTTTCTTAAACATTGGTGCAGTCACATACTGTTATTGCGTCTCTCTTCTAACTATAAATTACAAGCGACTGCTGCCCTCTTTATATTTCAAGAAAGTTTCGGAAAAAGACAAACTGGTTATATCAATAGTGAAGAGATTACTGACCCTGGGGAAGGGGGGGGGTGTTGATAGATCTAGACAGCGAGGAAAAGAGTTGTGTCATCAAATGGAGTGCTGAGGGATGAGCTTCATATGAAGCTCCTTTCTGTGTTGATGGTCATGTCTCTATCCTTTTTCTTTTTTTATCTTTGTTTACTTATATTGTTTTTTTTTAAATTTTTGTCTAGGTCTCTATCCCAAAAGTTATACAATGCATTTGCAGTGTGTACAGACAGATACACATTGGTTGGTTTTTCTTTTGCTTGGGGTGCGGGGGTCTGCATATTGATGCAAAATAGTGACTTAAATCTCTCCAAAGTGTATATCGAGGTCATTCTGCTGCATCAATTTCCAATTCTTAAATGATCACCTGGCCATGGATCCACCCACTGGACTAGATACTTGATTTATTGGCACCTCAGATCCCCGATGATGCTATCAGAATAGTTTCTCTAAAACAGTGTAATCTTCCACTCTGTCATGTTTAGGAACTGCTGTAGACTCCATCATCCTTGCAGTATGAACCATGGTGGGCTTTTTCTTTTGCACTAGACACACCACTGCTGCCGAGTTGCATTCAATCCGTAACTTCTACCGCATGCATTTCATTGGTTCTTTCCATCTCATTAGTGCTCAAACTCTGGTTCAAAGTTTGATTTGATGACTAGGAAAATTTGAAAGTATCCCACCACATTAGCATTTGGATCTCCAAATACATTACCAGCTTTTGTTGCTTCGGTTCCCAATTGAGCTTCCATCTATTTGAGTTTGTAAACTCAATCTTATTTCAGTTTTCCCCTTCTTTGGAAGTATCAAAGAACAGGCTGTATTTCAAGGATCTGTTCATAGATTTCCACATCTTTCCATGCCATTCAGTTCTACCTATATGATTTGGTGCCTTGTCCCAAAGTTGCTCAAATTGGAGTTTTTTCATCACGCCTGCTGCTTTGAGGAGTTATTGTGAATCGCTAGAAAGATGTGAAGTGTACGGCTAACCCAATAACGATAGTGTCCTGTACAAGGTTCGTCCACCACACTGCTCGTGCTGGTGCTTCCCTTTACTCTTGCACTCCCCTACCGATGCATTCTTACATCACATTGCTTCTGGCTTGAAAGCACTGTCAAGTTTGTCACAAGACAAATTAGCATGGTTTGCTGGTGCCATTTTTCTTCTCATGACATTGTTTTCTTTCTAAAGGTCTAGTTGTGATGTTGGGATGCTATATTCCCCATTCTTATTGCTGTGTATTTGACTTACCATCAATATTTTGTAGAATGGCAAAGGCAAAAGCCTACTTAATGAACTGAAAGTTGTTGAAGAAATGAAATTGGATAGAGGTTATGTATCTCCATATTTCATCACCATGCAAAAGAACCGAAGTTTTGAATTCTGTTGTCATCTATGTGGAATCTCCAATTTATTGCATAGTGATGGAGCATCCGTGTGTTTACTCTTGGGGTTAATTTTATCATTTAAGAAATCAACTGCCTGTTTGTGTTTACTGGAAACTGCATGTACATTGAAACCAGACTTGTTCTATATCTGTTATCAGGAACTAGATAGTCCTCTCATCTTGGTCTATGACAAGAATATTTCAAGCATAAATGCTGTGGCCAAAGTGTTTTGAGTTGGCTCTGAAGGTAGGCATTTCTTTTCGCTTTGATTGCATTTGCCGTGGTTTGCTACAGTAATCTTAGCATATCTGCATAAGCTGTCTTCTGTTTATTTGACAATACACTCTTGGTCGTGTGAGAGGCAAAGGTGATTGTTTATTGTTGCTGCAGATATAAACACCAGAACATGTGAGTGAAGGAAAATCCCAGTAGCTGGTTGTCACCTCATTCCGGAATCAAATGTCCTGCCATACCTGGGGAGTTGGTTTTTTCGTGGGGGTGTGAAGGTTCCAAACATTTTGCTGTTTCTACATAGATATCTTTTTGGTCCCATCTGGTGTAAATTTTTTCCCCTCTGAGATTCTGTTTGGTCCAGTTTGCTATATTGTTTATTTGTTAGTGATTTTGTAGGTGACAGCATCTAAGGATGACATTGTCGTTCTGGATGGGGCTGGTTATAAGAAAGCCATTGAAAGATGTGTAGAGGTTCATTTCTTTCCTTGATTTAACTGAAATGTTCTCTTGGTGCATGGTCATAAAAACAGAAAAAATGTTAAATTCTGCTTTGGTTTACATTCTGCTACACTAACAGCTGAGATCTGCAATTGAAGTGAGCTGATTATGAGAAGGAGAAGCTGCAAGAAAGACTTGCGAAGCATTCTGGCAGTGTTACGGTTGAAGGTCTGCTACTGAGCTCCTAATTTTTATGGCTGAAGCTCACAAGGGATTTTATGTTGTCAGTTAACTCGTGTTCCAAGTCTTCTGATCATAGTTGTTATTTGAACAGATAGGAGGTGCTATGAAAGCTGAAATAGATGAGAAGAAGGATACAACTAGTATTAAATGTCAGAAAGGCTGCAATAGAAGGGGGAATTTTACCACGTATTTCTTTATTGTATTGAGGTTAGTTTCTGTCTCATAATGCATTTACTTGGTGATTTTATTAAGCAATGTATTGGTCATCAACATGGGGTGGGGTTGCACTTCTTTCTACATCCAAGGAACTAGATAAGTTGCGAGCTGCCAACTTTGACCAGAAGATGGGTGCTCAAATTATTCAAAATGTTCTAAAGGTAACCATCAAAAGACTCTGTGCTCCACTGCTAGACAAAGTAACCATCAAATCGCCATCCTTAGGAAAAGTGAGAGATATTTTCTTGCTTACATGAGGAGATCTTTTTTCTGATATACATCACCATATCAAGTCACAAGGGAGAAGAGGGAGTTGGGGGAACTTTAAGCAAGTTGTGGGGTGGGTAGTTGATTAAAACACCCCTGAATCATCTTACTTGTAGATGGGACATGTTTATTTTGCTACTTAAGTCACTAGCCTTTCATCAGCATGGGGCCAATTGGGAAGTGCATTGAAACCTGTGGTTGTTTTAATGGGTTGGTTGCTGAAAGGCATTGGTCTTATAACTACTTTAGTTAGTAATAAAGGCAAACTCCTAGTCCATGTCTCATTATAGTTCTTCTTCCCTTCTCCCTCAAGGTAGAACTAGTAAGTACAAAATCCCAGCTCCAAAACCCAAAACTAGGCCTTCCTAAGCTATGCGTTTCTTTCCCTCCATGGGCAACAAGTTTTTGGAATCTTCGAAAGCTGGAATTCCAGAATCTTGCAATTCTCCTCCTTGGTTTTCATCACTTTGTCTAGAGAGGCCCCTTGTTCTTAGTCTGAATGGCCATGGGCTTGGAGATGAGAGTTGCTGCTAAGAAAGTCCCCCTCCATTCCTTTGAGTAGGCGGTCTACATAAAAAAGGCTCATCTCTTCCAAAAGAAAAATAGAATTGCAAATTTGTCTCCCATTCTGTCTTCCTTCTCCTGTCCTATCTCTCCGTTCTATTTTTGCTCTGACTCTCTTTTACTCTCCTCTTGCTTCTGCGATCTCTTCCTTAAGTCGATCTCTTTCATTCTATCTCTCTCTATCTCTTTAAAACCTATCTCACTTTTCTTATTGTGGATGAGGCTCCCCCCTTGTGCTATCTCTCTATTCTCTCCTGTTCTGCCTCCCTTTTTCTTCTCTCTTGGCATCTCTGTTCTATCTTTCTTCGACTCTCTTTTCTCTCCTACTGGCTTTGGCGTATTCTTTCTTTTTCCCTCTCTTTTGTTCTCTCTTTCTTGTCTCGTTTTGTCTCACCTTAATTCGCTCATTTGTCTATCTTTAAACCCTTTCTTCCTTCTCTAGCAACATTTCTGTTCAACCTCTACCTTTCTCTTTCATTTTATCTGTTTTGTCTCTCTTCCTTCTGTCACTGTTTGATTTTGTCTTTTTCTTTGTTTATCTTCAATCCCTATTTTTCCTCTTTCACAATTGCTTGTGTGAATAAGGCTCCCCCTTCATTCCATCTCTCTAGTCTCTCGTGTGTTGTCTCCCCTTTCCTTCTCTGTATCTCTCTGTGTTATTATTTTCTCCCTTTTTCTCTCCCGTTGGCTTTTGCATACTCTTTCTTTTTCCCTCCTTTTCTCTCCTTTTGGCTTCCTCGTACTTTTTGTGGCTTCCTTTTCTCTTTTGTCTTCCTTCCGACGGTCTCTCTTTCTTTAAACTCTGTCTTCCACTTCTCCTTTTTTCTCTCATTCGCTATTTGGCATGTCTTTCACTCTCTCTCTCTCTCATACACCCAAGCTTCCTCTTTCTTCATTATGTGATTGAGGCTTCCAATTTTTTTCGTCTCTCTTCTCTTCTATTGTCTCCCTTTTTGTTCTCTCTGTTTAGCCTTGTGTTCTTTCTCGTACTCTTTGTCCTCTCTTAGTTTTTGCGATCACTTTCTCCATCTGCCACTCTCTTTTATAATCTCTCTCTCTCTCTCTCTCTCTCTTTTCAAAATCTGGCTCCCCATTTGTTGTCTCTTTATTCTCTCTTTTTGTGTATCCATTTCCTTCTCTCTTTGTTTGTCCTCTCTTTTTCTCTGATACTAAATTCTACGTAGTCTTTTTTTGTCTGTCTCAGTTCAGCCTCTCTTTATCTCTTTCATTCTTCCTATTTTTTCTCCCTTCCTTCTATTACTATGTTCGATCCTGTCTCTTCTTTTTCTATCCTCAAACCTTGTCTTCCCTCTCTCACACTTCTATGTGTGATGAGGCTCCCACTTTGTTCCAACTTTCTACTCTTTGTATGCCGCACTCTTTTAATTTATCTCCCCTTTTATCTATCTGTATTTTCCCTCTCTTTGTGTAAGTGGGGTTCCACTCTTCTCTCCCCTCCCATTGTCTTCTTTTTCCTTCTCTATCTCTATTGTTTCTTTCTTTGACTCTTTATTTCTCTCTTATTGACTTCCTTGTACTGTCTCTAGTTATTCCTTTTTTTTACTCTCCCTCTCTCTCTGTGTTTCCCTTAAAACCCTTTAATGATGTCTTTGTGCAACCTTTCTCTATCTCTCTCTTCCCTCGTTACCTCTCTTTCTTCTTTTTACATTCTCTGTTTTAATCTCCTCTCCTTCATTCTCTTTGTTTGTCTCCGTTTTCTTTTTTACTCTTCTTCTCTCCTTTGGCTTCCTTGTACTTCTTCATCCTCTCTTTCTCTCGACCCTACCTTCCCTTTCTCACTCTTTTTTGTTTGAATGAGGCTCTCCTATTGTTCCCTCTCTATTCTCTATCATTTTGTCCCCTTTTCCTTCACTTTGTCTCTCCATTCTTTCTTCGACTTTTTTTCTTCGCCTGCTCGTTTGGATAAGGGTTTCCTTTGTTTCATTTCTTTAGTCTCTCTCGTTCTTTGTCCCTTTCTTGTCTGGTGTTTCTCTTTTGTTCTATCTTTCTTCGACTCATTTTCTCTCCAACTTGCTTCTACGTAGCTTTTCTTTACAACACACACACACACACACACTCTCTCTCTCTCTTTGTGCTTTCTTTCTTTGTCTCTCTTTTTCTCTCTTATTGGTTTCCTCGTACTTTTTGTGGCTTTGTTTTCTCTCTTATTGGTTCTCTCGTTCTTTGTCCCTTTCTTGTCTGGTGTTTCTCTTTTGTTCCATCTTTCTTCGACTCATTTTCTCTCCAACTTGCTTCTACGTAGCTTTTCTTTACAACACTCTCTCTCTCTCTCTCTCTCTTTGTGCTTTCTTTCTTTGTCTCTCTTTTTCTCTCTTATTGGTTTCCTCGTACTTTTTGTGGCTTCGTTTTCTCTCTCGTTTTCCTTCTGACACACTCTCTCTCTCTCTCTCAAACCCTATCTTGCACCTTTATCCGTTGTGTGTATTAGGCTCACCTTTTGTTTGGTCTCTCTATTCTCTTGTTTTTTTCTTGTTATTGGCTATTTGGCACGTCTCTCTCACTCATACATCCAAGCTTCCTCTTTATTCTTTATGTGAAGGAGGCTTCCCTTTGTTTCGTCCCTCTTCTCTTCCATTGTCACCCTTTTTTGTTCTCTTCTTTTAGCCTTGTGTTCTTTCTCGGACTCTTTTGACCTCTCTTAGTTTTTGCGATCGCTTTCTCCATATGCCACGCTCTTTTATATTGTCTCTCTCTCTCTCTTTCTCTATTCATAGCCTAGCTCCCCATTTGTTTTGTCTTTTTATTTTCTCTTTTTGTGTCTCCATTTCCTTTTGTCTTTGTTTGTCCTCTCTTTTTCTCTGGTACCAAATTCTGCATATTCTTTTTTTGTCCGTGTTTGCTCAACCTCTCTTTATCTATTTCATTCTTCAACCTCTGTCTCTGTCTCTCTCTCTCTTTTTGTGTGTGTGTTTTCTTTATCTAACTCTTTTTTGTTCTCTCCCTCATTTTAGACCTTCTCTTCCCTTTTTTACTTGTGTGAGGAAATGGCTTTTCCCTTTGTTTTGTTTTTTTCTCTCCTATTCTGTCTTGCTTTCCCTACTCTTTTTCTCCCTTATTTTGTCTCGTCGTTCTCGTTCTCGGTTTGTCCTCTGTCACTCTCTCTCTCTCTCTCCCCCTCTCCCTCCAAACCCTCTAATCCCTTTTTACTAGCATCTTTTATTGACCTCTCTTTCTCCTCCCTCTCGGTCTCTCTCTCTTCTTTTCATACACACACACACACACTCTCTCTCTCTCTCTCTAATTCATTCGCTTTTGAAAGCATCTCTTTGATCTCTACTAATGTCTTTTTTTGGCCTCTTTGGCTCTTGCTTTCTTCTTTTTATCCTTTCTTCTCTCTTCCTCCCCCCATTCCCATTGAAGACGATTTTGTTTCATCTTTCTATTTCTCTATTCTCTCCCATTTGTCTTCCTTTCCTCCCTGCCCTCTCCATTCTGTCTTTCTTTGGCTTTCATGTATTCTTTTGTCTACCTTTCTTCTTGGTTCTTGCTCTCTCTGTCTCTCTCTTTCAACCCTTAATTCCCTCTCTAACAGGCAATGTACCTGTTAGACCTATGTCTGTCTCTCTTCCCTGGTATCTCTCTCTAGACCTTCTCTTTGCTCTCCAGAAATCTCTCCATTTGGTCACTCTCCGCCTCATTTTCCCTCCCTATCCTCCCTTTTCTCTATTCCTTCCCTCCTCTATCGTTCAATTTCCCTTTGTCTCTCTCATTCTCTTTACCCCTTCTTTGACAATGATTTTTTTCCAATTATTTGTCTCTCGTCTTCCCTCCTTATTCTTTTTTCTTGCTCTTCCTTATTTGTTTGAAATGGCAATGAATCGTGGCAAGATGTTCCCTTCAAAGGCCACGTTTTATATATGTCTTTATCTTCCCTCCCTATTGTCTCCTCTCTCCTCTCGTGCCCTTTTTACTCCTGTTTTCCCTCTCTTTAATTAGAAGATGGCCAAAAGCCAATATAGAAGAATCCTTTTGAGAGAAGGGACGTTTATTTCATCTCTTTCTTCCCTTCCTCTCTTATTCTGTGTCTCTTTATTCTCTCTCTTTTTCTCTTTTCAAATCCTCTCTCCTCTCCCTCACTCTTCCTTGTGTGAATGCGGCTGCCCTTTTGTTCCATCTTTTCTTTCCTCTACCGTTTTACCTCCCTTTTACTTTTCTCTATATATCTCTTTGTCCGATCTTTATATGTCTCTTGTGGTTTCTGCGTACTGTTTCTTTGTCTTCCCTTATTCTTGCTTCTTTCTTTTTCTCCCCCTTTCCCTCTCTCTCTCTCTCTCTCTCTCTCTCTCTCTCTCTCTCTCTCCCGTCTTGTCTCTATCTGTCCATCTTCTCATGTTGTGCTCCCACCATAAATGATGAACTGTAGCAGCGTAGACGAGCTTACCTACTCGATCACAAATCGTGGAACCATAGAACTTACTCAAGACCCGGTTCCAATCTCGAGCAAAACCAAAAGTGCACCTCGATTAGACAAAGCCATTAATTATTCTAGACAACCAAATTGCCATCCAAAGACCTAACTTCTTAGCCATTAAAACCCCTATCGTCAAATTATATATAACAAACCTATTCAAAAGTCAAACCCAAAAAGATTAAATATTTGTCCCTAAGACTAATCCTAAATGTTGGTACCTTTTCGGTCCTAGAATCAGAGACATAATACTGATCCGTATATCTGCAAGGGTTGTACTTTTCATTCTGTTGTTGTACCTGTTAAAAGGACAGTATTGGGCTGTATGGCTTCAATTACCATTTGGATCAGCCAAGCCCTTTATTGATATAAAATGTTTTGAAGGAAAATTACGTAACAGCCTCCTCCCTTCTCCACTATACTAATTAGACTCAGTGGGAAGGTAAAGTACTCAATATACCCCTACACGGTTTATTCTACAAACATAAAGTTACACATTAGGCCCTTTAAATCACTGTGTTCCGTAAGAAAAGGTATTAGTTAATGAAAGCATATATCTAGGCATCAAGGACATCATCTTTTGATCAAGCTTTTTCATTTTATTAGCATCATCTGTGCTTAGTATCTTATTATTTACTAAATTTGTAGGAAAGGTTTCTGTGTTATTCTTAGTTCAACTGTATGATCGTGGTATCTTTTAATCTCCTGGCACTAATTAAAAAAAAAAAAAACTATTGGTAAATCAGATCTATTGAATAAATGGAGGTTCATTTTTCAGTAAAATATTTGGTTGGAATTTCTTATTGCAATAGATGGAATGTTGCACTGATGTGCTAGCTGCTGATTTGCTTGAGGTTGCTGATCTATCTCATCAATGAGTTTTTATTCTCTGCTAGGTTAGTCTTAAATAACTCTAACCTGACCTTATGGGGGTTGGAATCCTAAAGTTTGAACTTCAGTTTCTATTGTAGAAGAAGTAATCGATGTATGTCCTGTCTCATGGATGTCTCTTTTCTAACTGTGTGTGTGTGTTTTTTTCCCTTGGCATTTCATAGATGAATCACATGGTACAAATGATTCCATTATAAGGCGTAGTCCTCTTTGGGCAACTTATGATCCTAAACGTGGGAAGTGAAAGAAAAAGAAAAGAGTTCCTCTGTTTCTCCCCTCTCTCTCTGTCTCTTCAAACCCTCTCTTTTCTCTTAGAGATGTCTCTGTTTGACCTATGTCCATCTGTTTCTTTCCTCTTGTTTCGATCCCTTCCTTATTTTGTATCTTGTTAAGAAATTATACTTAGGATGTTCCTGTTGACTTTCTGACAACTTGGAGGGGGCTGGGGGATGATGGTCCTGTTATATTTTCGAATACCTTTATTCAATGATCTTTTAACAAAACTACTCTTCACTGTCTTCTCACTGTTCTTATTCTACTTCTTTTGTCTGTCTGTATGTTAAAAATTTTCACGTGGACATTAAGAAGATGTGTACTTTTTTTCTAATATGTAAGCTATGCTAAATGAATTGAGTTCATTTGAGTTGTAGGTTGAAATACTGCAAAGAGGACTTAAAGAAATGGGGATCTTGAAAGATACGTGAAGGCACTCTCAAACTTATCATCAGCCGAACCCAACTTTTATAGGTCTGTTGAAACTTCTGTTTGTTCTTTCAGTTTCTCATTTGGGTTGCATTTTTGTCCAATATTGGGAGAACACATTTTGGGCTATTTGATTCATGTAGAATGCATATAGACATAAAAATCTCTGTTGAACAAGCTCACCATCAAGGAATTGATGTTCACAATTCTCCCATGATTAGCTGTGACCATCCTTCGGAGCCAAATGTTGTAAGTTATAGGCATTTCCTTCTCTGAGTTATTTCTACTTCTTCAGCACGAGTTTCTTGTGTACATTATTTCATGTATCATTCAAGATTATATAGCTTGAGGTGAACAAACATGGCAGTTCTTTGGTTCATGTTTCCTGTTTTTTTCCAATTAAGTTAGATCTGAAACCCATGACTCTTCCATATTTATGTGCAGCCCAAGTGAAATCATTTCAAGGAAATAAAGAGCTGATACATTGTTGCAATCGTTGGCAGGTGATAATGATTGTACCCAGAAGTTATATCCCTTATTCTTTTGACGGACGAGAGAGGTATTTGTTGCACTTCCTTTACACTATCAAACTGCATTATTGTTCATCATACAATTCAGATAGATATCAGGTTTCTATATGGTCAAGCCCTATGAATGGCTAGTTTAAGTTGGACACACTGACGTTGCAGTTGTCATTCATTTGACCCATGGGAAATCACTGAATGCAAAGAACTGCCTGTGAATGAATGTTTCATGATCAGCCTGTTGGACTAGTCACTAGCTAGATTGGATCCACTGCATGATGTCCTATCCTGTTCACTGTTATTGAAAACCTATCATTAACAATAATTTGAATAACAGGTACCGGGCATTGGCATGCCCTTGTTACTGAAATTGGGCATGGGGTATCATTTCTGAGTGATAAAGCTGGTGGCTATCTTTCTTATGAAGTATCTATTGGTAAGTACCGTCAATTTTGTTATTTATGGTTGGAAATAGGTCCTAACAAGATCAATGAATTTGAAATAGTCCAGCTGTCTGGTTTTGGACTTTTAGGGTGTGAATTGGTTTGTGATCAGTGAATCATAAGGATGATCACTTTTTGCGAACTCACTATTTTCTAAAAGCGACTGCCTTGACATATGAAAGCCTTAAACCTCCATGTGTCTCTACGAATTTAACTTTTCAATTTCCCTATTAATTGTCGATCACGGTTTTGAAGTTTTTAGTCATTTGTAGCTATAATCGGGGACTGTTGGAGTAAATCCCATGGAAGATTGTTCTTGAGCCTTTTAGGACAGGTGATCACTAGTATGCGAGTCAAATATCTATGTTTAAGACGGTACCCATTCCTATCCATTTTTCGTATTACCCATTATGATACATGTGTCCTTTCCCACAAGACATGTTCAAATCTTCTTCGGTGAATTTGAATTATTTTTTGTATCTGTTTTTTCAATACAAAATAGAGAGAGATTAGGGAAATATAGTAATTGGGTAAAAATGATGAACGAGTGCTTATCGATTAATTCCCTCCAAAACTTCAAAGCTTTAGTGGATTCCAATGGGCAAGGGAGCTAACCATGATTGTGTGTCCAGATTTCAGTCATTGCTCTATTTTTTTTCTTGAAATTATGTTCTACTGTTAGAGTTGGGTCTGTGCTCTTATATGTACCCTCTAACTACTTAATGGGTTGTGATTTGTTTACCTATTGGAAAGTTGTTTTTGTGAATTTAAAATGGTGAAAATATATCGAAATACCATATTATATAGAGCTCCATTGAAAAACCTTTCATTAATTTCCATATATCGTCCAAGTCCCATCTTTGATAAAGATTGTCATTTATCCACATATGAAGAACAAGTAGAGTGTAGGACTCCTTCAATTCTTGAATCAGTGCAGTAAATTTATTGTTTACCGAGCACATCCTTTTTCTCCCCGTGACCCTCGTCTTTTATGCTTTTTACTAGGTTCTTTATCCCTAGTACTGCATTGCAAGTTAAAATATTTATTCCCCTTCTGGTCTTATAAATTTGTTTATTTTGTATAATTTTCTTGGTGAACCTTTCTTTTGGAGTTTCCAGAAGAAAATATAACGTTCAGGAAAGTTCCCCATATTACACATAGTACTCTCTTTTTCTTAAATTGCTACCCCTGTTTTAGTTTTAGGTGACTATACATTTGTATGTGTTTACATGATCTATACGTCAAGATCTGTAACGTACGCTAGTCGTATATTCAGACTTCAGTGGTGATTTCTATATGAGGAAATGTTGATGAATCCACACCAGGGAAAGATGGTTCCAAAGGGAAGAAATATGTTTCTGACAAATTAACTTCAGATTGGAGAACCTTTTTGTTCTCTTCCAGTATTTCCCTTTTTGTTCTTTCTATTTAGCTTTGTGTTCTTTCTCGGACTCTGTTGTCCTCGCTTAGTTTTTGCGATCGCTTTCTCATCTGCCACTCTTTTATATTGTCTCTCTCTCTCTCTCTCTATGACTCTTCAAACCCTAGCTCCTTATTTGTTCTGTCTATTCTCTTTTACGTGTCTCTTGTTTGTCCTCTTTCTTTCTCTTGGTACTGAATTTTGCATAGTCTCTTTTTTTGTGCTCTCTGTTCAACCTTTCTCTAATCTCTTTCATTCTTCCTATTTTTTATTCCTTCTGTTACTCTCTTCGATTCTTTCTCTTCTTCTTCAATCTTCATACCCTGTCTTCCCTCTCTCACACTTCTATGTGGGAATGACTTTGTTCCATTTTTCTAATCTTTCCCATTTGTCTTTCTTTTCTTTCTCTTTGTCTTTCTGTTGTATCTTTCTCTAACTCTCGTTTTCCTTATCACTTGCTTTTGTGTACTCTTTGTATGCGGCACTCTTTTATTTTGTGTCCCCTTTTATTAACAAGTGTTTTCCCTCCATTGTCTTCTTTTGGTAAGTGAGGATTCTCTCTTCTCTCCCATTGTCTTCTTTTTCTTTATTTCTCTCCATCACTTCTATCTTCGACTCATTATTTCTCTCCTGTTGGTTTCCTTGTACTTTCTTTTGCTTCATTTCTAGTTTTTCTTTTTTCCCCTCTTTATTCGTTCTCTCTCTCTGTGTTTCCCTTCAAACCCTTTAATGATGTCTTTGTGTAACCTTTCTCTATTTCTGGCTTCCTTTAACTTTTTGTTGTCTTCCTTTTGTGGCTCTCTTTTGTCCTCTTTCTCTGGACCCTACCTTCCCTCTCTCACTCTCTCTCGTGTGAATGAGGCTCTCCAGTTGTTCTCTCTCTATTCTCTCCTATTCTGTCCCCTTTCCCTTCTCTTTATTTCTCCATTCTTTCTTCAACTTTCTTTCTTTGCCTGCTCATTTTGATAGGAGTCCCCTTTGTTTCATCTCTTAAGTCTCTCTCGTTCTATCACCTTTTTTTTTCTTCTTGTGATTTTCTTTTGTTATATCTTTTCTCGACTCTCATTTTTTCTCCAACTTGCTTCGACGTACCTTTGCTCTACCACACACACACTCTCTCTCTTTCTCTCATTTTGGTTTCCTCGTACTTTTTGTGGCTTTCTTTTCTCTCTCGTCTTCCTTTTGACACTCTCTCTCTTCAAGTCCTATCTTCCACCTCTCTTCGTTGTGTGTATTAAGCCCACCTTTTGTTCAGTCTCTCTATTCTTATGTTTTTTCTTCCTTCTATTTTTGTCTGTTTGTTTTGTCTTTCTTGAACTCTCCTTTCTTCACTTATTGGCTATTTGGCATGCCTTTCTCTTTCTCATACACCCAAACTTCCTCTTTCTTCTTTATGTGAATGAGGCTCCCCTTTGTTCCGTCTCTCTTCTCTTCTATTGTCTCCCTTTTTGTTCTCTTTATGCAGCCTTGTGTTCTTTCTCGAACTCTTGTCTCTTTTTGTATCCTCATTTTCCTTCTTTATTTGTTTGTCGTCTCTTTTTCTCTGGTACTGAATTCTGCATAGTCTTTTTTTGTCGGTCTTTGTTTAGCCGCTCTTTATCTCTTTTATTCTTCTTATTTTTTCTCCCTTCATTCTATTACTCTCTTCGATTCTATCTTCAAACCCTGTCTTCCCTCTATCACACTTCTATATGCGTGAGGCTCCCACTTTGTTCCATCTTTCTACTCTTTGTATAACGTACTCTTTTATTTTGTCTCCCCTTTTAAAAACTAATATTTTCCCTCTCTCTTCTCCTCCGTTATCTTCTTTTTCCTTGTCTCCCCTTTATCAACAAGTATATTCGCTCCTCTCTTATTCTTTTTCTCTCCTATTGGCTTCCTTGTACTTTATTTGGCTTCTTTTCTATTTTTCCTATTCCCCCTTTCTTTAATCTCTCTATCGTTCTCTCTTTGTTTCCCTTTAATGATGTCTTTGTGCAACCTTTCTCTCTCTTCCCTTGTTATGTCTCTTTCTTCCTTTTACACTCACTTTTTTTTTTTTTATCTTCTCTCTCCCTTTTCATTCTCTCTTTTTCTCCGTGTTCTTTTTTTCCTCTTCTTCTCTACTTTGGCTTCCTTGAACTTTTTGTTGTCTTCCTTTTGTTGCTTTCTTTCATCCTCCTTCTCTTGAGCCTACCCTCTCTATTTTACTTATTCTTGTGTGAATGAGGCTCTCTCGTTGTTCCATCTCTATTCTCTCCCGTTCTGTCCCCTTTTCCTTCTCTTTGTCTCTCCATTCTTTCTTCGCTTGCTCGTTTGGATAGGGGTCCCCTTTTCCTTCTCTTTGTCTCTCCATTCTTTCTTCGCTTCCTCTTTCTTCTTTATGTGAATGAGGCTTCCCTTTTTTTCCTTCTCTCTTGTCTTCCGTTGTTTCCCTTTTTGTTTTCTCTTTTAAGCCTTGTGTTCTTTCTTGGACTCTTTTGTCCTCGGTTAGATTTTGCAATCACTTTCTCCATCTACCGCTCTCTTTTATATCCTAGCTCCCCATTTGTTTTGTCTTTTTGTGCATCCATTTCCTTTTCTCTTTGTTTGTCATCTCTTTTTCTTTGGTACTGAATTCTATAGTCTTTTTCGTGGTCTCTGTTCAACCTTTCTTTATCTCTTTCATTATTCCTATTTTTCTTTCTATCTTTTGCCACTCTCTTTATATTCTCTCTCTCTCTCTCTCTCTCTCTCTCTCTCTCTCTCTCTCTCTCTCTCTCTAAAACGTAGTTCCCCATTCGTTTTATCTCTCTATTCCCTCTTTTTGTGTATCCGTTTCCTTCTCTCTTTGTTTGTCCTGTCTTTTTCTCTTGTACTAAATTCTGCGGAGTCTTTTTTCGTGGGTCTTTGTTCAGCCTCTATATCTTTCTCCCTTCCTTTTGTTACTCTCTTCAAACCCGTCTTCCCTCTCTCACGGTTCTATCCTTCTATTCCCTTCATTGGTGTTTATTTTCCTTCTCTATATCTTTCTGTTGTATTTTTCTATGACTCTCATTTTCTTTCCAACTTGCTTTCGTGTACTCGTTGTATATCCCGCTCATTTGTTGTCTCCCCTTTTATCAACCAATATATTGCCTCTCTCTTCTTTGTGTGAGTGAGGCTCCTCTCTCCTCTCTTCTTTCTTCCTTTTACACTTATTTTATATATTTTTTCTCCCTTTTCATTCTCTCACTTTATCTCTGTGTTCATTTTTGCGCTTCTTCTCTTCTTTGTCTTCCTTGAACTTTTTGTTGTTTTCCTTTTGTTGCTCTCTTTCATCCTCTTTGTCTTCCTTGAACTTTTGTGGCTTCCTTTTGTCTCATTTTCCTTCTGACGCTCTCTGTGTCTTCAAACCCTATAATGCACGTCTCTTCGTTGTGTATTAGGCTCACCGTTTGTCCGGTCTCTCTATTCTCCTATTTTTTTCCCTTTGTTTTGTCTTTCTTAAACTCTCCTTTTTTCCCCCTTCCTATTGGTTATTTGGCATGTCTCTCTCTCTCTCTTACACCAAACTTCGCCTTTCTTCTTTATGTGAATGAAGCTTCCCTTTGTTCCATTCCTCTTCTCTTCCAGTATTTCTCTTTTTGTTCTCTCGTTAGCGAATGAGGCTCCCCTTTGTTTCGTCTCTCTTCTCTTCCAGTATTTCCCTTTTTGTTCTCTATATTTAGCTTTGTGTTCTTTTTGGGACTCTGTTGTCCTCTCTTAGTTTTTGCGATCGCTTTCTCATCTGCCACTCTATTTTATATTATCTCTCTCTATCACTCATCAAACCCTAGCTCCTTTTCTGTTTTGTCTCTTTATTCTCTCTTTCTGTGTTTTCCTTTTTGTCCTCTTTCTTTCTCTGGTACTGAATTTTGCAGTCTTTTTTTTTGTGGTCTCTGTTCAGCCTTTATCTAAGCTCTTTCATTCTTCCTAGTTTTTCTCCCTTCTGTTACTCTCTTCGATTCTCTCTTCTTTTTCAATCTTCAAACCCTGTCTTCCCTCTATCACACTTCTATGTGTGAGTGACTTTGTTCCATTTTTATAATCTCTCCCATTTGTCTGTCTTTCTGTTGTATCTTTCTTTGACTCTCGTTTTCTATATCATTTGCTTTCGTGTACTCTTTGTATGCGGCACTCTTTTATTTTGTGTCCCCTTTTATTAACAAATATTTTCCCTCTCTTCTTTGGGTAAGTGAGGCTTCTCTCTTCTCTCCCATTGTCTTCTTTTTTTTTTTCTCTCCATCATTTCTATTTTCCACTCGTTATTTTTCTGTCCTGTTGGCTTCCTTGTACTTTCTCTGGCTCCATTTCTAGTTTTTCTTTCTCCCTTTTTTTGTTTTTTTCCCTCTTGATTCGTTCTCTCTCTCTCTCTCTGTTTCGCTTCAAACCCTTTAATGATGTCTTTGTGCAACCTTTCTCTATTTCTAGCTTCCTTTAACTTTTTGTTGTCTTCCTTTTGTCGTTCTCTTTCGTCCTCTTTCTCTGGACTCTACCTTCCCTCTCTCACTCTTTCTTGTGTGAATGAGGCTCTCCAGTTGTTCTCTCTCTATTCTCTCTGTCTGTTCCCTTTCCCTTCTTTTATTTCTTCATTCTTTCTTTGACTTCCTTTCTTCGCCTTCTCATTTGGATTAGGGTCCCCTTTGTTTCATCTCTTTAGTCTCTCCCGTTCTATCTCCCTTTTTTTTTCTTGTGTTTCTCTTTTGTTATATCTTTTTTCGATTCTCATTTTCTATCCAACTTTCTTCTGCGTACCTTTTCTCTCCCACACACACACTCTCTCTCTTTCTCTGTGTGTGTTTTCTCTATTTTTCTCTCATTTTGGTTCCTCGTACTTTTTGTGGCTTTCTTCTCTCGTCTTCCTTCTGACACTCACTCTCTTCAAATCCTATCTTCCACCTCTCTTCGTTGTGTGTATTAAGCCCACCTTTTGTTCGGTCTCTCTATTCTTATGTTTTTTCTTCCTTCTATTTTTGTCTCTTTGTTTTGTCTTTCTTGAACTCTCCTTTCTTCACTTATTGGCTATTTGGCATGCCTCTCTCTCTCATACACCCAAATGTTCCGTCTCTCTCTCTTATATTGTCTCCCATTTTGTTCTCTGTTTGTAGCCTTGTGTTCTTTCTCGAACTCTTTTGTCCTCTTCTAGTTTTTGCAATCACTTTCTTGTGTGCCTATCTTTTATATTCTCTCTCTTCAAACCCTTTCATGCACGTCTCTTCGTTGTGTATTAGGTTCACCTTTTGTCCGATATCTCTATTCTCGTATTTTTGTCTCTATGTTTTGTCTTTTTTAAACTCTTTCCCCCCCCTCCTATTGGCTATTTGGCATGTCTCTCTCTCTCATACACCGAACTTCGTCTTTCTTCTTTATGTGAATGAGGCTCCCCTTTGTTCCATCTCTCTTCTCTTCCAGTATTTCTCTTTTTGTTCTCTCTTTAGCAAATGAGGCTCCCTTTTGTTCCGTCTTTCTTCTCTTCCAGTATTTCCCTTTTTGTTCTCTCTATTTAGCTTTGTGTTCTTTCTCGGACTCTGTTGTCCTTGCTTAGTTTTTGCGATCGCTTTGTCATCTGCCACTCTTTTATATTGTCTCTCTCTCTCTCTCTCTCTCTGTCTCTCTATGACTCTTCAAACCCTAGCTCCTTATTTGTTCTGTTTATTCTCTCTTTTTGTGTCTCGCTGTTAGTCCTCTTTCTTTCTCTTGGTACTGAATTTTGCATAGTCTCTTTTTTTGTGCTCTCTGTTCAACCTTTCTATAATCTCTTTCATTCTTCCTGTTTTTTATTCCTTCTGTTACTCTCTTCGATTCTTTCTCTTCTTCTTCAATCTTCATACCCTGTCTTCCCTCTCTCACACTTCTATGTGGGAATGACTTTGTTCCATTTTTCTAATCTTTCCCATTTGTCTTTCTTTTCTTTCTCTTTGTCTTTCTGTTGTATCTTTCTCTAACTCTCGTTTTCCTTATCACTTGCTTTTGTGTACTCTTTGTATGCGGCACTCTTTTATTTTGTGTCCCCTTTTATTAACAAGTGTTTTCCCTCTCTTCTTTGGGTAAGTGAGGATTCTCTCTTCTCTCCCATTGTCTTCTTTTTCTTTATTTCTCTCCATCATTTCTATCTTCGACTCATTATTTCTCTCCTGTTGGTTTCCTTGTACTTTCTTTTAATTCATTTCTAGTTTTTCTTTTTTCCCCTTTCTTTTTTTTTCCCTCTTTATTCGTTCTCTCTCTCTCTCTCTCTGTCTGTGTTTCGCTTCAAACCCTTTAATGATGTCTTTGTGTAACCTTTCTCTATTTCCGCTTCCTTTAACTTTTTGTTGTCTTCCTTTTGTCGCTCTCTTTTGTTCTCTTTCTCTGGACCCTACCTTCCCTCTCTCACTCTCTCTCTCTCGTGTGAATGAGGCTCTTCGGTTGTTCTCTCTCTATTCTCTCCTGTTCTGTCCCCTTTCCCTTCTCTTTATTTCTCCATTCTTTCTTTCTTTGCCTGCTCATTTTGATAGGAGTCCCCTTTGTTTCATCTCTTTAGTCTCTCTCGTTCTATCACCCTTTTTTTTTCTTTCTTGTGATTTTCTTTTGTTATATCTTTTCTCGACTCTCATTTTTCTCCAACTTGCTTCGACGTACCTTTGCTCTACCACACACACACACTCTCTCTCTTTCTCTCATTTTGGTTTCCTCGTACTTTTTGTGGCTTTCTTTTCTCTCTCGTCTTCCTTTTGACACTCTCTCTCTTCAAGTCCTATCTTCCACCTCTCTTCGTTGTGTGTATTAAGCCCACCTTTTGTTCAGTCTCTCTATTCTTATGTTTTTTCTTCCTTCTATTTTTGTCTGTTTGTTTTGTCTTTCTTGAACTCTCCTTTCTTCACTTATTGGCTATTTGGCATGCCTTTCTCTTTCTCATACACCCAAACTTCCTCTTTCTTCTTTATGTGAATGAGGCTCCCCTTTGTTCCGTCTCTCTTCTCTTCTATTGTCTCCCTTTTTGTTCTCTTTATGTAGCCTTGTGTTTTTTCTCCAACTCTTTTGTCTCTTTTTGTATCCTCATTTTCCTTCTTTATTTGTTTGTCGTCTCTTTTTCTCTGGTACTGAATTCTGCATAGTCTTTTTTTGTCGGTCTTTGTTTAGCCGCGCTTTATCTCTTTTATTCTTCTTATTTTTTTCTCCCTTCATTCTATTACTCTCTTCGATTCTATCTTCAAACCCTGTCTTCCCTCTATCACACTTCTATATGCGTGAGGCTCCCACTTTGTTCCATCTTTCTACTCTTTGTATGACGCACTCTTTTATTTTGTCTCCCCTTTTAAAAATTAATATTTCCCCTCTCTCTTCTCCTCCGTTATCTTCTTTTTCCTTGTCTCCCCTTTATCAACCAGTGTATTCGCTCCTCTCTTATTCTTTTTCTCTCCTATTGGCTTCCTTGTACTTTCTTTGGCTTCTTTTCTATTTTTCCTTTTCCCCCTTTCTTTAATCTCTCTATCGTTCTCTCTTTGTTTCCCTATAATGATGTCTTTGTGCAACCTTTCTCTCTCTTCCCTTGTTATGTCTCTTTCTTCCTTTTACACTCACTTTTTTTTTGTATCTTCTCTCTCCCTTTTCATTCTCTCTTTTTCTCCGTGTTCTTTTTTTCCTCTTCTTCTCTACTTTGGCTTCCTTGAACTTTTTGTTGTCTTCCTTTTGTTGCTTTCTTTCATCCTCCTTCTCTTGAGCCTACCCTCTCTCTTTTACTTATTCTTGTGTGAATGAGGCTCTCTCGTTGTTCCATCTCTATTCTCTCCCGTTCTGTCCCCTTTTCCTTCTCTTTGTCTCGCCATTCTCTATTTGCCACTCTCTTTATATTGTCTCTCTCTCTCTCTCTCTCTCTCAACGTAGCTCCCCATTCGTTTTATCTCTCTATTCCCTCTTTTTGTGTATCCGTTTCCTTCTCTCTTTGTTTGTCCTCTCTTTTTCTCTTCTACTAAATTCTCGAGTCTTTTTTCGTGGGTCTCTGTTCACCTCTATATCTTTCTCCCTTCCTTTTGTTACTCTCTTCAAACCCTTCCCTCTCTCAGGTTCTATCTTTCTATTCCCTTCATTGGTGTTTATTTTCCTTCTCTATATCTTCTTGTATTTTTCTATGACTCTCATTTTCTTTCCAACTTGCTTTCTCTCGTTATCCCGCTCATTTGTTGTCTCCCCTTTTATCAACCAATATATTGCCTCTCTCTTCTTTTTAGTGAGGCCCTCTCTCCTCTCTTCTTTCTTCCTTTTACACTTATTTTATATATTTTTCTCCCTTTTCATTCTCTCACTTTATCTCTGTGTTCATTTTTCCTTCTTCTCTTCTTTGTCTTCCTTGAACTTTTTGTTGTTTTCCTTTTGTTGCTCTCTTTCATCCTCTTTCTCTCGAGCCTACCTTCCATATCTTTGTCTTCCTTGAACTTTTGTGGCTTCCTTTTGTCTCATTTTCCTTCGACGCTCTCTGTGTCTTCAAACCCTATAATGCACGTCTCTTCGTTGTGTATTAGGCTCACCGTTTGTCCGGTCTCTCTATTCTCCTATTTTTTCTCTTTGTTTTGTCTTTCTTAAACTCTCCTTTTTTCCCCTTCCTTAAATGTTATTTGGCATGTCTCTCTCTCTCTTTTACACCAAACTTCGTCTTTCTTCTTTCTTTATGTGAATGAAGCTCCCCTTTGTTCCATTCCTCTTCTCTTCCGATTTCTGTTTTTGTTCTCTCGTTAGCGAATGAGGCTCCCCTTTGTTTCGTCTCTCTTCTCTTCCGTATTTCCCTTTTTGTTCTCTATATTTAGCTTTGTGTTCTTTTTGGGACTCTGTTGTCCTCTCTTAGTTTTTGCGATCGCTTTCTCATCTCCACTCTATTTTATATTGTCTCTCTCTATCACTCATCAAACCCTAGCTCCTTATTTGTTTTGTCTCTTTATTCTCTCTTTCTCGTGTTTCCCTTTTTGTCCTCTTTCTTTCTCTGGTACTGAATTTTCAGTCTTTTTTTTGTGGTCTCTGTTCAGCCTTTCTCTAAGCTCTTTCATTCTTCCTAGTTTTTCTCCCTTCATTACTCTCTTCGATTCTCTCTTCTTTTTCAATCTTCAAACCCTGTCTTCCCTCTATCACACTTCTATGTGTGAGTGACTTTGTTCCATTTTTATAATCTCTCCCATTTGTCTGTCTTTCTTGTTGTATCTTTCTTTGACTCTCGTTTTCTATATCATTTGCTTTCGTGTACTCTTTGTATGCGGCACTCTTTTATTTTGTGTCCCCTTTTATTAACAAATATTTTCCCTCTCTTCTTTGGGTAAGTGAGGCTTCTCTCTTCTCTCCCATTGTCTTCTTTTTTTTTTTCTCTCCATCATTTTTGTTTTCCACTCGTTATTTTTCTGTCTGTTGGCTTCCTTGTACTTTCTCCGGCTCCATTTCTAGTTTTTCTTTTTCCCTTTTTTTTTTTTTCCCTCTTGATTCGTTCTCTCTCTCTCTCCGCTTCCCTTCAAACCCTTTAATGATGTCTTTGTTCAACCTTTCTCTATTTCTAGCTTCCTTTAACTTTTTGTTGTCTTCCTTTTGTCGTTCTCTTATGTTTTTCTTCCTTCTATTTTTGTCTGTTTGTTTTGTCTTTCTTGAACTCTCCTTTCTTCACTTATTGGCTATTTGGCATGCCTTTCTGTTTCTTATACACCCAAACTTCCTCTTTCTTCTTTATGTGAATGAGGCTCCCCTTTGTTCCGTCTCTCTTCTCTTCTATTGTCTCCCTTTTTGTTCTCTTTATGTAGCCTTGTGTTTTTTCTCTAACTCTTTTCTCTCTTTTTGTATCCTCATTTTCCTTCTTTATTTTTTTGTCGTCTCTTTTTATCTGGTCTGAATTCTGCATAGTCTTTTTTGTCGGTCTTTGTTTGCCGCTCTTTATCTCTTTTATTCTTCTTATTTTTTCCCCCTTCATTCTATTACTCTCTTCGATTCTATCTTCAAACCCTGTCTTCCCTCTATCACACTTCTATATGCGTGAGGCTCCACTTTGTTCCATCTTTCTACTCTTTGTATGCGCACTCTTTTATTTTGTCTACCCTTTTAAAAATTAATATTTTCCCTCTCTCTTCTCCTCCGTTATCTTCTTTTTCCTTGTCTCCCCTTTATCAACCAGTGTATTCGCTCCTCTCTTATTCTTTTTCTCTCCTATTGGCTTCGTCCAAGTCCCATCTTTGATAAAGATTGTCATTTATCCGCATATGAAGAACAAGTAGAGTGTAGGACTCCTTCATTCCGAATCTGCGTAATTTTTGTTTCCGAGCACATCCTTTTTCTCCCCTGACCCTCGTCTTTTATGCTTTTTACTAGGTTCTTTATCCCTAGTCTGCATTGCAGTTAAAATATTTTTCCCCTTCTGTCTTATAAATTTGTTTATTTTGTATAATTTTCTTGGTGAACCTTTCTTTTGGAGTTTCCAAGAAAATATAACGTTCGAAAGTTCCCCATATTACACATAGTACTCTCTTTTTCTTAAATTGCTACCCCTGTTTTAGTTTTAGGTGACTATACATTTGTATGTGTTTACATGATCTATACGTCAAGATCTCGTAACGTCGCTAGTCGTATATTCGGACTTCGTGGTGATTTCTATATGAGGAAATGTTGATGAATCCACACCGGGGAAAGATGGTTCCAAAGGGAAGAAATATGTTTCGACAAATTAACTTCGTTGGAGAACCTTTTTGTTCTCTTCCGATTTCCCTTTTTGTTCTCTCTATTTAGCTTTGTGTTCTTTCTCGGACTCTCGTTGTCCTCGCTTAGTTTTTGCGATCGCTTTCTCATCTCCACTCTTTTATATTGTCTCTCTCTCTCTCTCTCTCTCTACTCTTCAAACCCTAGCTCCTTATTTGTTCTCTCTATTCTCTTTTCGTGTCTCGCTGTTTGTCCTCTTTCTTTCTCTTGGTACTGAATTTTGCATAGTCTCTTTTTTGTGCTCTTTGTTCAACCTTTCTCTAATCTCTTTCATTCTTCCTATTTTTTATTCCTTCATTACTCTCTTCGATTCTTTCTCTTCTTCTTCAATCTTCATACCCTGTCTTCCCTCTCTCACACTTCTATGTGGAATGACTTTGTTCCATTTTTCTAATCTTTCCCATTTGTCTTTCTTTTCTTTCTCTTTGTCTTTCTGTTGTATCTTTCTCTAACTCTCGTTTTCCTTATCACTTGCTTTTGTGTACTCTTTGTATGCGGCACTCTTTTATTTTGTGTCCCCTTTTATTAACAGTGTTTTCCCTCCATTGTCTTCTTTGGGTAAGTGAGGATTCTCTCTTCTCTCCCATTGTCTTCTTTTTCTTTATTTCTCTCCATCACTTCTATCTTCGACTCATTATTTCTCTCCTTGGTTTCCTTGTACTTTCTTTTGCTTCATTTCTAGTTTTTCTTTTTCCCCTCTTTATTCGTTCTCTCTCTCTCGTGTTTCCCTTCAAACCCTTTAATGTTGTCTTTGTGTAACCTTTCTCTATTTCTGCTTCCTTTAACTTTTTGTTGTCTTCCTTTTGTGGCTCTCTTTTGTCCTCTTTCTCTGACCCTACCTTCCCTCTCTACTCTCTCTCGTGTGAATGAGGCTCTCCCTTGTTCTCTCTCTATTCTCTCCTATTCTGTCCCCTTTCCCTTCTCTTTATTTCTCCATTCTTTCTTCAACTTTCTTTCTTTGCCTCTCATTTTGATAGAGTCCCCTTTGTTTCATCTCTTAAGTCTCTCTCGTTCTATCACCTTTTTTTTCTTCTTGTGATTTTCTTTTGTTATATCTTTTCTCACTCTCATTTTTCTCCAACTTGCTTCGACGTACCTTTGCTCTACCACACACACACACTCTCTCTCTTTCTCTCATTTTGGTTTCCTCGTACTTTTTGTGGCTTTCTTTTCTCTCTCGTCTTCCTTTTGACACTCTCTCTCTTCAAGTCCTATCTTCCACCTCTCTTCGTTGTGTGTATTAAGCCCACCTTTTGTTCAGTCTCTCTATTCTTATGTTTTTTCTTCCTTCTATTTTTGTCTGTTTGTTTTGTCTTTCTTGAACTCTCCTTTCTTCACTTATTGGCTATTTGGCATGCCTTTCTCTTTCTCATACACCCAAACTTCCTCTTTCTTCTTTATGTGAATGAGGCTCCCCTTTGTTCCGTCTCTCTTCTCTTCTATTGTCTCCTTTTTGTTCTCTTTATGCAGCCTTGTGTTCTTTCTCGAACTCTTTGTCTCTTTTTGTATCCTCATTTTCCTTCTTTATTTGTTTGTCGTCTCTTTTTCTCTCTCTGAATTCTGCATAGTCTTTTTTTGTCGGTCTTTGTTTAGCCGCTCTTTATCTCTTTTATTCTTCTTATTTTTTCTCCCTTCATTCTATTACTCTCTTCGATTCTATCTTCAAACCCTGTCTTCCCTCTATCACACTTCTATATGCGTGAGGCTCCCACTTTGTTCCATCTTTCTACTCTTTGTATAACGTACTCTTTTATTTTGTCTCCCTTTTAAAAACTAATATTTTCCCTCTCTCTTCTCCTCCGTTATCTTCTTTTTCCTTGTCTCCCCTTTATCAACAAGTATATTCGCTCCTCTCTTATTCTTTTTCTCTCCTATTGCTTCCTTGTACTTTCTTTGGCTTCTTTTCTATTTTTCCTTTTCCCCCTTTCTTTAATCTCTCTATCGTTCTCTCTTTGTTTCCCTTTAATGATGTCTTTGTGCAACCTTTCTCTCTCTTCCCTTGTTATGTCTCTTTCTTCCTTTTACACTCACTTTTTTTTTTTATCTTCTCTCTCCCTTTTCATTCTCTCTTTTTCTCCGTGTTCTTTTTTCCTCTTCTTCTCTACTTTGGCTTCCTTGAACTTTTTGTTGTCTTCCTTTTGTTGCTTTCTTTCATCCTCCTTCTCTTGAGCCTACCCTCTCTCTATTTTACTTATTCTTGTGTGAATGAGGCTCTCTCGTTGTTCCATCTCTATTCTCTCCCGTTCGTCCCCTTTTCCTTCTCTTTGTCTCTCCATTCTTTCTTCGCTGCTCGTTTATAGGTCCCCTTTTCCTTCTCTTTGTCTCTCCATTCTTTCTTCGCTTCCTCTTTCTTCTTTATGGAATGAGGCTTCCCTTTTTCTTCTCTCTTGTCTTCCGTTGTTTCCTTTTTGTTTTCTCTTTTAAGCCTGTGTTCTTTCTTGGACTCTTTTGTCCTCTGTTAGATTTTGCAATCACTTTCTCCATCTACCGCTCTCTTTTATATCCTAGCTCCCCATTTGTTTTGTCTATTTATTCTCTCTTTTGTGCATCCATTTCCTTTTCTCTTTGTTTGTCATCTCTTTTTCTTTGGTCTGAATTCTATAGTCTTTTTCGTCGGTCTCTGTTCAACCTTTCTTTATCTCTTTCATTATTCCTATTTTTCTTTCTATCTTTTGCCACTCTCTTTATATTCTCTCTCTCTCTCTCTCTCTCTCTCTCTCTCTCTCTCTCTCTTTTAAAACGTAGTTCCCCATTCGTTTTATCTCTCTATTCCCTCTTTTTGTGTATCCGTTTCCTTCTCTCTTTGTTTGTCCTCTCTTTTTCTCTTGTAC
Organism: Hakea prostrata; assembly: GCF_041222555.1. Taxonomy (NCBI): domain Eukaryota; kingdom Viridiplantae; phylum Streptophyta; class Magnoliopsida; order Proteales; family Proteaceae; genus Hakea; species Hakea prostrata. The sequence goes on along the minus strand of NC_142606.1, from coordinate 15,575,144 downwards.
TAAATTCTAGTCTTTTTCTGGGTCTCTGTTCACCTCTATATCTTTCTCCCTTCCTTTTGTTACTCTCTTCAAACCCAGTCTTCCCTCTCTCACGGTTCTATCTTTCTATTCCCTTCATTGGTGTTTATTTTCCTTCTCTATATCTTTCTGTTGTATTTTTCTATGACTCTCATTTTCTTTCCAACTTGCTTTCGTGTACTCGTTGTATATCCCGCTCATTTGTTGTCTCCCCTTTTATCAACCAATATATTGCCTCTCTCTTCTTTGTGTGAGTGAGGCTCCTCTCTCCTCTCTTCTTTCTTCCTTTTACACTTATTTTATATATTTTTTCCCTCCTTTTCATTCTCTCACTTTATCTCGTGTCATTTTTGCGCTTCTTCTCTTCTTTGTCTTCCTTGAACTTTTTGTTGTTTTCCTTTTGTTGCTCTCTTTCATCCTCTTTGTCTTCCTTGAACTTTTGTGGCTTCCTTTTGTCTCATTTTCCTTCTGACGCTCTCTGTGTCTTCAAACCCTATAATGCACGTCTCTTCGTTGTGTATTAGGCTCACCGTTTGTCCGGTCTCTCTATTCTCCTATTTTTTCCCCTTGTTTTGTCTTTCTTAAACTCTCCTTTTTTCCCCTTCCTATTGGTTATTTGGCATGTCTCTCTCTCTCTCTTACACCAAACTTCGCCTTTCTTCTTTATGTGAATGAAGCTCCCCTTTGTTCCATTCCTCTTCTCTTCCAGTATTTCTCTTTTTGTTCTCTCGTTAGCGAATGAGGCTCCCCTTTGTTTCGTCTCTCTTCTCTTCCAAGTTTTCCCTTTTTTTTCTCTATATTTAGCTTTGTGTTCTTTTTGGGACTCGTTGTCCTCTCTTGTTTTCATCGCTTTCTCATCGCCACTCTATTTTATATTATCTCTCTCTATCACTCATCAAACCCTAGCTCCTTTTCTGTTTTGTCTCTTTATTCTCTCTTTCTGTGTTTTCCTTTTTGTCCTCTTTCTTTCTCTCGGTCTGAATTTTGCAGTCTTTTTTTTTGTGGTCTCTGTTCAGCCTTTATCTAAGCTCTTTCATTCTTCCTAGTTTTTCTCCCTTCTGTTACTCTCTTCGATTCTCTCTTCTTTTTCAATCTTCAAACCCTGTCTTCCCTCTATCACACTTCTATGTGTGAGTGACTTTGTTCCATTTTTATAATCTCTCCCATTTGTCTGTCTTTCTGTTGTATCTTTCTTTGACTCTCGTTTTCTATATCATTTGCTTTCGTGTACTCTTTGTATGCGGCACTCTTTTATTTTGTGTCCCCTTTTATTAACAAATATTTTCCCTCTCTTCTTTGGGTAAGTGAGGCTTCTCTCTTCTCTCCCATTGTCTTCTTTTTTTATTTCTCTCCATCATTTCTATTTTCCACTCGTTATTTTTCTGTCTGTTGGCTTCCTTGTACTTTCTCTGGCTCCATTTCTAGTTTTTCTTTCTCCCTTTTTTGTTTTTTCCCTCTTGATTCGTTCTCTCTCTCTCTCTCTGTTTCCCTTCAAACCCTTTAATGATGTCTTTGTGCAACCTTTCTCTATTTCTAGCTTCCTTTAACTTTTTGTTGTCTTCCTTTTGTCGTTCTCTTTCGTCCTCTTTCTCTGGACTCTACCTTCCCTCTCTCACTCTTTCTTGTGTGAATGAGGCTCTCCAGTTGTTCTCTCTCTATTCTCTCTCTCTCTGTTCCCTTTCCCTTCTTTTATTTCTTCATTCTTTCTTTGACTTCCTTTCTTCGCCTTCTCATTTGGATTAGGGTCCCCTTTGTTTCATCTCTTTAGTCTCTCCCGTTCTATCTCCCTTTTTTTTCTTGTGTTTCTCTTTTGTTATATCTTTTTCGATTCTCATTTTCTCTCCAACTTTCTTCTCGTACCTTTTCTCTCCCACACACACACTCTCTCTTTCTCTCTGTGTGTTTTCTCTATTTTCTCTCATTTTGGTTCCTCGTACTTTTTGTGGCTTTCTTCTCTCGTCTTCCTTCTGACACTCACTCTCTTCAAATCCTATCTTCCACCTCTCTTCGTTGTGTGTATTAAGCCCACCTTTTGTTCGGTCTCTCTATTCTTATGTTTTTTCTTCCTTCTATTTTTGTCTCTTTGTTTTGTCTTTCTTGAACTCTCCTTTCTTCACTTATTGGCTATTTGGCATGCCTCTCTCTCTCATACACCCAAATGTTCCGTCTCTCTCTCTTATATTGTCTCCCATTTTGTTCTCTCTTTGTAGCCTTGTGTTCTTTCTCGAACTCTTTTGTCCTCTTCTAGTTTTTGCAATCACTTTCTTGTGTGCCTATCTTTTATATTCTCTCTCTTCAAACCCTTTCATGCACGTCTCTTCGTTGTGTATTAGGTTCACCTTTTGTCCGATATCTCTATTCTCGTATTTTTGTCTCTATGTTTTGTCTTTTTTAAACTCTTTCCCCCCCCTCCTATTGGCTATTTGGCATGTCTCTCTCTCATACACCGAACTTCGTCTTTCTTCTTTATGTGAATGAGGCTCCCCTTTGTTCCATCTCTCTTCTCTTCCAGTATTTCTCTTTTTGTTCTCTCTTTAGCAAATGAGGCTCCCTTTTGTTCCGTCTTTCTTCTCTTCCGATTTCCCTTTTTGTTCTCTCTATTTAGCTTTGTGTTCTTTCTCGGACTCGTTGTCCTTGCTTAGTTTTTGCGATCGCTTTGTCATCTGCCACTCTTTTATATTGTCTCTCTCTCTCTCTCTCTCTCTTTATGACTCTTCAAACCCTAGCTCCTTATTTGTTCTGTTTATTCTCTCTTTTTGTGTCTCGCTGTTAGTCCTCTTTCTTTCTCTTGGTACTGAATTTTGCATAGTCTCTTTTTTTGTGCTCTCTGTTCAACCTTTCTGTAATCTCTTTCATTCTTCCTGTTTTTTATTCCTTCTGTTACTCTCTTCGATTCTTTCTCTTCTTCTTCAATCTTCATACCCTGTCTTCCCTCTCTCACACTTCTATGTGGGAATGACTTTGTTCCATTTTTCTAATCTTTCCCATTTGTCTTTCTTTTCTTTCTCTTTGTCTTTCTGTTGTATCTTTCTCTAACTCTCGTTTTCCTTATCACTTGCTTTTGTGTACTCTTTGTATGCGGCACTCTTTTATTTTGTGTCCCCTTTTATTAACAAGTGTTTTCCCTCTCTTCTTTGGGTAAGTGAGGATTCTCTCTTCTCTCCCATTGTCTTCTTTTTCTTTATTTCTCTCCATCATTTCTATCTTCGACTCATTATTTCTCTCCTGTTGGTTTCCTTGTACTTTCTTTTAATTCATTTCTAGTTTTTCTTTTTTCCCCTTTCTTTTTTTTCCCTCTTTATTCGTTCTCTCTCTCTCTCTCTCTCTCGTGTTTCGCTTCAAACCCTTTAATGATGTCTTTGTGTAACCTTTCTCTATTTCTGGCTTCCTTTAACTTTTTGTTGTCTTCCTTTTGTCGCTCTCTTTTGTTCTCTTTCTCTGGACCCTACCTTCCCTCTCTCACTCTCTCTCTCTCGTGTGAATGAGGCTCTTCGGTTGTTCTCTCTCTATTCTCTCCTGTTCTGTCCCCTTTCCCTTCTCTTTATTTCTCCATTCTTTCTTTCTTTGCCTGCTCATTTTGATAGGAGTCCCCTTTGTTTCATCTCTTTAGTCTCTCTCGTTCTATCACCCTTTTTTTTCTTTCTTGTGATTTTCTTTTGTTATATCTTTTCTCGACTCTCATTTTTCTCCAACTTGCTTCGACGTACCTTTGCTCTACCACACACACACACTCTCTCTTTCTCTCATTTTGGTTTCCTCGTACTTTTTGTGGCTTTCTTTTCTCTCTCGTCTTCCTTTTGACACTCTCTCTCTTCAAGTCCTATCTTCCACCTCTCTTCGTTGTGTGTATTAAGCCCACCTTTTGTTCAGTCTCTCTATTCTTATGTTTTTTCTTCCTTCTATTTTTGTCTGTTTGTTTTGTCTTTCTTGAACTCTCCTTTCTTCACTTATTGGCTATTTGGCATGCCTTTCTCTTTCTCATACACCCAAACTTCCTCTTTCTTCTTTATGTGAATGAGGCTCCCCTTTGTTCCGTCTCTCTTCTCTTCTATTGTCTCCCTTTTTGTTCTCTTTATGTAGCCTTGTGTTTTTTCTCCAACTCTTTTGTCTCTTTTTGTATCCTCATTTTCCTTCTTTATTTGTTTGTCGTCTCTTTTTCTCTGGTACTGAATTCTGCATAGTCTTTTTTTGTCGGTCTTTGTTTAGCCGCTCTTTATCTCTTTTATTCTTCTTATTTTTTTCTCCCTTCATTCTATTACTCTCTTCGATTCTATCTTCAAACCCTGTCTTCCCTCTATCACACTTCTATATGCGTGAGGCTCCCACTTTGTTCCATCTTTCTACTCTTTGTATGACGCACTCTTTTATTTTGTCTCCCCTTTTAAAAATTAATATTTCCCCTCTCTCTTCTCCTCCGTTATCTTCTTTTTCCTTGTCTCCCCTTTATCAACCAGTGTATTCGCTCCTCTCTTATTCTTTTTCTCTCCTATTGGCTTCCTTGTACTTTCTTTGGCTTCTTTTCTATTTTTCCTTTTCCCCCTTTCTTTAATCTCTCTATCGTTCTCTCTTTGTTTCCCTATAATGATGTCTTTGTGCAACCTTTCTCTCTCTTCCCTTGTTATGTCTCTTTCTTCCTTTTACACTCACTTTTTTTTTGTATCTTCTCTCTCCCTTTTCATTCTCTCTTTTTCTCCGTGTTCTTTTTTTCCTCTTCTTCTCTACTTTGGCTTCCTTGAACTTTTTGTTGTCTTCCTTTTGTTGCTTTCTTTCATCCTCCTTCTCTTGAGCCTACCCTCTCTCTTTTACTTATTCTTGTGTGAATGAGGCTCTCTCGTTGTTCCATCTCTATTCTCTCCCGTTCTGTCCCCTTTTCCTTCTCTTTGTCTCGCCATTCTCTATTTGCCACTCTCTTTATATTGTCTCTCTCTCTCTCTCTCTCTAAAACGTAGCTCCCCATTCGTTTTATCTCTCTATTCCCTCTTTTTGTGTATCCGTTTCCTTCTCTCTTTGTTTGTCCTCTCTTTTTCTCTTCTACTAAATTCTGCAGAGTCTTTTTTCGTGGGTCTCTGTTCAGCCTCTATATCTTTCTCCCTTCCTTTTGTTACTCTCTTCAAACCCAGTCTTCCCTCTCTCACGGTTCTATCTTTCTATTCCCTTCATTGGTGTTTATTTTCCTTCTCTATATCTTTCTGTTGTATTTTTCTATGACTCTCATTTTCTTTCCAACTTGCTTTCGTGTACTCGTTGTATATCCCGCTCATTTGTTGTCTCCCCTTTTATCAACCAATATATTGCCTCTCTCTTCTTTGTGTGAGTGAGGCTCCTCTCTCCTCTCTTCTTTCTTCCTTTTACACTTATTTTATATATTTTTTCTCCCTTTTCATTCTCTCACTTTATCTCTGTGTTCATTTTTGCGCTTCTTCTCTTCTTTGTCTTCCTTGAACTTTTTGTTGTTTTCCTTTTGTTGCTCTCTTTCATCCTCTTTCTCTCGAGCCTACCTTCCATATCTTTGTCTTCCTTGAACTTTTGTGGCTTCCTTTTGTCTCATTTTCCTTCTGACGCTCTCTGTGTCTTCAAACCCTATAATGCACGTCTCTTCGTTGTGTATTAGGCTCACCGTTTGTCCGGTCTCTCTATTCTCCTATTTTTTCTCTTTGTTTTGTCTTTCTTAAACTCTCCTTTTTTCCCCTTCCTTAAATGTTATTTGGCATGTCTCTCTCTCTCTTTTACACCAAACTTCGTCTTTCTTCTTTATGTGAATGAAGCTCCCCTTTGTTCCATTCCTCTTCTCTTCCAGTATTTCTGTTTTTGTTCTCTCGTTAGCGAATGAGGCTCCCCTTTGTTTCGTCTCTCTTCTCTTCCAGTATTTCCCTTTTTGTTCTCTATATTTAGCTTTGTGTTCTTTTTGGGACTCTGTTGTCCTCTCTTAGTTTTTGCGATCGCTTTCTCATCTGCCACTCTATTTTATATTGTCTCTCTCTATCACTCATCAAACCCTAGCTCCTTATTTGTTTTGTCTCTTTATTCTCTCTTTCTGTGTTTCCCTTTTTGTCCTCTTTCTTTCTCTGGTACTGAATTTTGCAGTCTTTTTTTTTGTGGTCTCTGTTCAGCCTTTCTCTAAGCTCTTTCATTCTTCCTAGTTTTTCTCCCTTCTGTTACTCTCTTCGATTCTCTCTTCTTTTTCAATCTTCAAACCCTGTCTTCCCTCTATCACACTTCTATGTGTGAGTGACTTTGTTCCATTTTTATAATCTCTCCCATTTGTCTGTCTTTCTGTTGTATCTTTCTTTGACTCTCGTTTTCTATATCATTTGCTTTCGTGTACTCTTTGTATGCGGCACTCTTTTATTTTGTGTCCCCTTTTATTAACAAATATTTTCCCTCTCTTCTTTGGGTAAGTGAGGCTTCTCTCTTCTCTCCCATTGTCTTCTTTTTTTTATTTCTCTCCATCATTTTTGTTTTCCACTCGTTATTTTTCTGTCCTGTTGGCTTCCTTGTACTTTCTCTGGCTCCATTTCTAGTTTTTCTTTTTCCCTTTTTTTGTTTTTTTCCCTCTTGATTCGTTCTCTCTCTCTGCTTCCCTTCAAACCCTTTAATGATGTCTTTGTTCAACCTTTCTCTATTTCTAGCTTCCTTTAACTTTTTGTTGTCTTCCTTTTGTCGTTCTCTTATGTTTTTTCTTCCTTCTATTTTTGTCTGTTTGTTTTGTCTTTCTTGAACTCTCCTTTCTTCACTTATTGGCTATTTGGCATGCCTTTCTGTTTCTCATACACCCAAACTTCCTCTTTCTTCTTTATGTGAATGAGGCTCCCCTTTGTTCCGTCTCTCTTCTCTTCTATTGTCTCCCTTTTTGTTCTCTTTATGTAGCCTTGTGTTTTTTCTCTAACTCTTTTCTCTCTTTTTGTATCCTCATTTTCCTTCTTTATTTTTTTGTCGTCTCTTTTTATCTGGTACTGAATTCTGCATAGTCTTTTTTTGTCGGTCTTTGTTTAGCCGCTCTTTATCTCTTTTATTCTTCTTATTTTTTTCTCCCTTCATTCTATTACTCTCTTCGATTCTATCTTCAAACCCTGTCTTCCCTCTATCACACTTCTATATGCGTGAGGCTCCCACTTTGTTCCATCTTTCTACTCTTTGTATGACGCACTCTTTTATTTTGTCTCCCCTTTTAAAAATTAATATTTTCCCTCTCTCTTCTCCTCCGTTATCTTCTTTTTCCTTGTCTCCCCTTTATCAACCAGTGTATTCGCTCCTCTCTTATTCTTTTTCTCTCCTATTGGCTTCCTTGTACTTTCTTTGGCTTCTTTTCTATTTTTCTTTTTCCCCCTTTCTTTAATCTCTCTATCGTTCTCTCTTTGTTTCCCTATAATGATGTCTTTGTGCAACCTTTCTCTCTCTTCCCTTGTTATGTCTCTTTCTTCCTTTTACACTCACTTTTTTTTTGTATCTTCTCTCTCCCTTTTCATTCTCTCTTTTTCTCCGTGTTCTTTTTTTCCTCTTCTTCTCTACTTTGGCTTCCTTGAACTTTTTGTTGTCTTCCTTTTGTTGCTTTCTTTCATCCTCCTTCTCTTGAGCCTACCCTCTCTCTTTTACTTATTCTTGTGTGAATGAGGCTCTCTCGTTGTTCCATCTCTATTCTCTCCCGTTCTGTCCCCTTTTCCTTCTCTTTGTCTCTCCATTCTTTCTTCGCTTGCTCGTTTGGATAGGGGTCCCCGTTGTTTCATCTATTTAGTCTCGCTCGTTCTGTCTCCCTTTTTTTCTTGTGTTTTTCTTTTATTATATCTTTCTTTGACTCTCATTTTCTTTCAAACTTGCTTCTACATACCTTTTCTCTACCGCACTTTCTCTCCGTGTGCTTTCTTTTATCTCTTTGGTTTGTCTTTTTAGTACTCTCCTTTTTTTTCTCTTATTGTTTGTTTGGCATGTGTCTCTCTCTCTCTCTCATACACCCAAACTTTCTCTTCTTTATGTGAATGAGGATCCCCTTTGTTCCGTATCTTTTTTCCATTGTCTCCTTTTTAGTTCTCTCTCTTTAGCCTTGTGTTCTTTCTCGGACTCTTTTGTCCTCTCCTAGCTTTTGCGATCGCTTTCTCATCTACCACTCTCTTTTATAGTCTCTCTCTATCTCTCTTCAAACCCTAGCTCCCTCTTTATTGTCTCTTTATTCTCTCTCTTTTTGTATCCCCTTTCTTTATCTCTTTGTTTGTGCTAGCTTTTTCTCCGGTACGGAATTCTTGATAATCTTTTTTTGCTGGCCTTTGTTCATCCTCTCTCTATCTCTTTCTTCTTCCTATTTTTTCTCCTTGTCTTCTATTACTCTCTTCAATTCTGGCTCTTCTTTTTCTATCTTCAAAGCTTGTCTTCCCCTGTCTCACACTTCTATATGTGTGTGAGTCTCCCATTTGTCTCTCTTTTCCTTCTCTTTATCTTTCTGTTGTATCTTTCTACGACTCTCGTTTTCTTTTCTACTTGCTTCCGTGTACTCTTTGAATGCCGCACTCTTTTTTTTTTATCTCCCCTTTTATCACCCAGTATATTCCCTCTCTTCTTTGTGTGAGTGAGGCACCTCTCTTCTCTTCCATTGTCTTCTTTTTCCCTTTTTTTGGTTTTTTTTTTGTTTATTCTCTTTCTTTCCTCGTTCTCTCTCTTTCTTCCTTTTACACTCTTTTGTTTGATCTCCCTTCTTATTCTCTCTCTTTATCTCTGTGTTCATTTTTACTCTTCTTCTATCTTTTGGTTTCCTTGGACTTTTTGTTGTCTTGCTTTTGTCGCTCTTTCATCCTCTGTCTCCCAACCCTACCTTCCCTCTCTCACGCTTCCTTGTGTGAATGACGCCTCTCCTGTTGTTCCTCTCTATTCTCTCCCGTTCTGTCCCCTTTTCCTTCTCCGTTTCTCCATTCTTTCTTCGCCTGCTCGTTTGGATAAGGGTCCCCTTTGTTTCATCTCTTTAGTCTCTAAACCTAGGATCATGGGGAGTAAATCATGACCCATATTCAGCCCAAAAGGGGGCTGGAAAATTACCAAAATACCTTTGGAAGAGTTCAGCCAACTTTAGGAAGCTTCTTGGGTCTGGATTTCTGGGCCCAATTTTTTAGGGGTCCAACCCAGGTAACATCAGTTCCCCCCCACCCCCCACCCCCCTTCTTTAAAACCTTCATCTGCTGATTAATGTGCTTTTCATGTGCTTTAGGGTCAACCCTCTGGAGGGTTTGCATGGGGATTTGTCATCTTATATTGCAGTGTGAAGAAAGTAGTAGGCATGTTTCTGCTTGCATCTTTCCTTGACAGAAAATCTTGGTGAAATTGGACTAGTGGCTATGTAATCTTCAATCTTCAATCCTAGGGGCCTAAAGTGTAAGGAGCCCTGAGAGGAAGAACGGAGTCAATAGCCATGCCTTTGGAGCCCCTAGAAAGTTTATAGTATCTTCTCTAGAAAGAAATTGAGACCCAAAGAAGGGCCAGTTTCACATAGGATTGGTGCTGGTACGGTCCTGATCTTTGTGGGCAACAATACTCTGTCCTTGATGTTAAGGGCATAGGGAACCACTGGTGTAGTGGGTACCTCATCGATGGGATCTTCTACTCCTATGTTAGTCTTGTCAATCTCTTCTAGCACCTTCACTGGATTGGTGAAGAGGGTACACCATATGCGTTGGGCTTGAGCTAGTGGTGATGTCTTAGTTGTTCTTTTGACTGGATCCTTTAGATTGAGGATCCACTTAAGTGTTGTGTCTTGGTATTGCAGTCCTCCTTAGTTGTTTTGAGGGCCTGCTTCTGGATCTTTGCTAATGGGTCTAAGATTATGAGTACAATTCTCAAGCCTTTGTGCGTGAACTTACACTTGTTGTCTCTCCCAATGATATTAACATCCTTATCATATAACCAGCCTCTCCCTAGAATAATGCTAGACATTCGCGTGCTACATCACACCATATCTCGTCTGAATAGGAATGGAGACTGATGGGAACTAGGCACTCATTGAGTGACTTCTAATTCTTCACCGTTTCAAGGGAGACTCTCTAGGCTTTGGGGATGGCTCTTGATTTTAAAATCATCCTTTTTTGCAAAATCTTCAGACACCGCATTAAAGCTACTGCCACTATTAACAGTTACCAAAGCTCTGTGTTCACCCGGTTGGACTCTAGTGTAGAAGGGCCAACTCCTCCAGTTTTCTTCTTATTGCTCTGCTGAAAAGACTGTTAAAATGGCATTGATGGAGGTGCTGCCATAGGAGTTTTTGGATTCAGTTTCTTCTTTGCAGCAATATGTTGAATCATTTATGGTGCCTCGCTCTCTCTTTCTTCAAACCCTCTCTAATGATGTCTTTGTTATACCTCTCTTTGTATCTCTCTTCCCACTCATTCTCTCTCTCTTCCTTTTACACTCTTTCTCGTTCTCTCTCTCTCTCTTCAAACCTTGTCTCTACTTTTTTGCAATGTCTCTGTTTGACCTTTTTCTGCCTTTGTATCTCTCTCTTATTTGAGGACTTAAAGAAATGGGGATCTTGAAAGATACGTGAAGGCAATCTCTCCCTTCTTTCCTTTGGTAACAACTTTTTTTATTCATCCGAAAGAAAAATGAAAAAATCTAAAGCTAAAGACCAAAAAATAAAAAAATAAAGACGATTCCCAAAAAGAACACTAAATCGGAAAGTTAAATCTGATACCCAAAAACCTAAAAGCCATTGTAACCGTAGGCATGAACCCCCAAAAAAAAAAATCCTAAACCACTAGGCCTTGGTTTCAAATGATGAAGCCTTGACCTAAAACTTGAAATCCTTAATCTAAAATACCCAGCCTGGAAGCATTCAAACCTTGATGTCTAGACCTGTAGCTATGTATTCATCAATCCTAGGGCCCTGAGTTTTAGGAGTCCTTGGAGGAAGAATGGAGCCAATAGCCATGCCTTTGGAGTCTTTCTTTGTCAAACAGCTCTATCATAACTGTAGCTATTGCCTTTAGAATGTTTATAATATCTTCTCCAAAAAGAAATTGAGACCCCAAGGTGGGCCAGTTTCGCATGGGATTGGTGCTAGTACGGTCCTGATATCTATGGGCAGCAGTATTTTGTCCTCGATCCTATGGGCATAGGGAACCATTGGTATGGTGGGGTAATTCGTCAATGGGATCTTACACTCGTATGCTAGTCTTGTCAATCTCTTGTATCACCTCCACCGGAGGAAGCTTTTGGATTTTGAATAGGGTTCACCATCTAGTTGAGGAGCCTTGGCCTTGGAGCTACTGGTGGTGACTTTTTTTTTTCCTTGACTGCCTTCAGAATTGGGATTCGCCAAGTGCTTTTTTTTGGTATCCGTAGGAATCTTCGAATTCATTTTCTTCCTTGCAACAATATGTTGAATCATCTATGGTCTGGATTATTGCTGGTTCATGTTGCTCTAATACCACTGATGTAATCCAAGGTCTGGGTTGAATTTCCAGGATACTCTTAGGTAGGAACTAGCACTAATTAGGGCCTGAAATATAGGGTTTCAGAATTTAGGACCTTTCAACTAAGTGCAGGAACTTCTGATTTCTGTCCTGGTTCCCCATTGACTGCCAAAGCTGAGAATTGAATAGGGTGGGAGGGGTTCGTACAAGTCTGAAACAGCAAGGAGAAGGGTCTTTGGGGCTTGTGGGGTGTTGGGTTGCTCCTCGAGGGTTGCAGCAGCAGGGACAGAGGGCTGGGGGGTTGCACACAAGAAGGTAGGGGGGCACAAAAAATGGGTAGAAAAGGTGGGATGGAAAGGGAAAAGTAGTATAAGAGAACGCATTTGGAACTCAAACAGAACCAGGAATCGGGTGTATTTCCCTCAAATGTTATGGTTTCCTGGCAATTGCTCTTGCTTAGGCGTCCCTATCAACCGCTGAAGTAGGTCTTGTGACATCTGCCGTTTTCTTTTAGGGAAAAATTGCAGCTGACATACACAACATTTAAAAATTTTACGTATGGCAAACATCTTGTTTTAACTATTATGTCTTTGGGTCTGAATCAAGGATGACAGTAGTCAGTTTTTTTTTTTTTTTTCTTTCCTCTGATTGCCTTTAATCATTGTCGTGATGGTAAAATAGTAACTGATATGTTGTTGTAAGACTTGAAAGCTCTAAGTCTTTGATATTCATTTGCACGTATCTCAAATCTTTTAATGGAACATTGAAGCCCCCAACTCTAACAAATTTTCCAAGTCAATTAGCTAATACTTGCACAAATCATGTTTCTCCGTTCAGCTCGGTCCGGGGTTCTACTCACATATTTACCTCAAACAGCATTGAATAGTTATTTTTTGAATTACCCTTTGTGTTTTTCTGTTTTGTCTATTGTCTATGTCATGTAACTCCTTATTTGTGCATTTGATGACCTTCACTGTGAACACTCTTAACCATTTCAAGCATTTACCACCTACAGAGACAACCTTGGTTACTCTGAATGCTCTCTTTTTGTATTAACCAATGCTTCAGTAGCCTGCTCGCTGGGCTTATATTGGTTCCTTGGAAGGTTATAGCCATGACTGCGGAGACCCAGGATCGGAACTCCTCACCCTTACCTCGCACATGGAGGCAGCCCTTCTCTTCCCCTCTCTTGTTAAATGTCCATCTGCTTGCTATGTAGTAGGATTCCTTTATGTAAAATCCAAAGTAATATTACACATAAATGTTTGTTGACAAGATTTTATGTCATTACATTAGGCCATAAAGTTGAAAGATGCAGCTGGACATATCTCTCTTATCTGGAGGATCACTAAAATGCTAGCAGTGCTATTGACTTCCATGTTACAGACAAACTCAGCCTAAAAGGACCTTATAAGATGCCTGTGGAAGGTAGATTTCTCATATGAAAATTCTAAGGCAGCCAAGGAGTGGATTGTAGTGCTCTCCAGATATTCTTGTCCTATTTGCCCTCCTTGTGCCTATTTTATCTTTTCTTAAGCATAAACACTAAAAGGACCAAGTTCATGGGGAGTCAAGAAGTGAACGAGGTTGCTCCAGAGGTATGTTTATTTCCCTCCTTGGGTCTCATGTTTTATGCTTTCATGACCTTAAAATTTTATAATTTGTAATAGAATGAAAATTGCATGATATACGGTTTATTAAGATTAAACAAGTCTTAAGAATGAAGAAATTAGTGAAAGCTGAAATAGACTTAATCAAAATCGTGCAATTTTTGTTTATTGGTTTTGGTATTTAGTATCTAACTATAATGTACATTTTCTTACATGTAGGTCAATAATTATTGTAATCTCTCTAAATTTGAAGAAAAAGGAGGTTTCATTTCTTTAGTATGAGTTTTTTTTGCAGAAGGGGAAGCTACCAGATTATTTGATGGATTCCTCAAAACTGAAACCCTTGTTTCGGACGAAATGACTCGAACAATAGTTCCAGCAATCCTTGTTAGTCTAAAAGTAAGTACAGCAACCTCCCCCATTCGCTTGACCTAGACAATCATTTTCAGCCAGATCAGCCCATCCCCTTCCTCCTCCTTCCCTGTGATACAGCATTTTCAAAGCTACTGTTGGGACTGGAAACAATGGACTCATTGCCAATGAGAAGTTCAAGAGGTTCTACCAAAGCTTCCTTTCAACAATTGATTGAACTTCCATCTTCCTTACAAGCCTTCTGCTAATAATCGAACTCCAGACAAAATCTCACTATGTAATATGCTCTACTCCCTTATGCCCTCTTCTTTTGCTGCCCCCTAACGAGTCGGTGGGCGACTCCATTTTTGTTGGTTTCACTCACAAAAAGCTGGGGGCCAATTCCCTTGATCTCAACGCAGTTAATGCCTTTAATCACTGTATTGAAGATCTCGGAATAAATGACCTTCTTGGACTAGAGCGCCAAGCAACCGGCAAAACCGATAAACCAGCCAGAATTGTTTGCTAGTAAATTGGATCGGTTCCTCATCAATGATCACTAGCTCTCCTCTTTCCCTCTTATCCATGTGGATTCCCCCCCCGGGCTTCTTGACCAATGACCTTGCAATGATTTCATTTAATCCCTTCTATCCTTCAGCTTCAAAGCTTTCAATTTTTTACCCCAACCCCCGTCCTTCCCAAAGCTTTCAAAATTTAAAACTTGCCCATAAAAGTTGGTTCCAACTTTCCCTCATCCAATCCCAGCACCTTTTTAATCTTTCTGACCCCCTTCTTACCATCAACGAGAAACGCATGTCTTCTAAATTGGCTCTTCTCACCTCCTAAAAGGAGAGTTTCTTGTGCCAAAAGTCCAACGTCTAATGGCTTGGGCGTGGAGACTTAAACTCTGGCTTTTTTCGTTGAACTCTAAAAGCTTGTAACCGTGCTTGTTCTATCTCCATCCTCGTTGGCTTGAGTGAGTCCTCTACCTCCTCAATTACGGGCATGAAATCGAAAACCATCCTCCACATCACCAGCCTTTTCAACCCCCCCTCTAATCGAAAAATTAAACGTCCTCATTTTGTATAGACTAAATCAAATAACGATTAGCTAAAACCCGTAGAGCAAGTGGGATATGAAACACGGTAGTGTTTACCTAACTCACACGCTCCTAAACAGTAGAGATAAATGCCCTAACCTACGGTGCCACTGAAAGTGTAAAGTACTAGGTTAAGCAGCAGCTATAGGGGCTGCATAGTCCAGGTACTACAGTCCATCCTTGGCATACCCTCCACCAATTATCCTCTCATGTGAAGGGTCCTAAAAAGCACAAGTTGTAGGAGTAAAGGTTACAGATCAATTTAGGGCTTCTGTCAATTGGCTAGCAGATAAGAAGTTAAATGGAAACTAATCAACATGTAAGACAAATGACGGAGTAAATGAAGGTGTAGAGATACTTTATTGGTCTCCCAAACGGCGATGGAAGTATCATTGGCAATAATAATGTATGAAGGGTGGTTAGATGCAAAAAATGAACAACGATCACTTACCTGTCATATAAGCGGAATACTCAGAATCAATGATCTTAGAAAGGATGTAGAAGTTAAAAAGGCAAGTGTACCTGCATGGGACAATGTTGTGGTGGACTTGGAGGTTCCTTGAGAGGTGGAATTGGATGCTTCAATATTCTGCAAACGGCACATGAGTTGGCTAACATCATCATGTAGACTTTTGGAGGAATCTCCTGATGTGGAAGTCGATGTAGTATCAGTAGGTTAGATTATGTCAGTACCTCCGTCGAACACTGCATTGTTGGCTACTTGATAAGCCAATTCAGGTTTTCCGTGTTTTGCCCAACAAGCTTTTAGACGACCAAACTTCCCACAAAAGGTACACAGCCGTGGAGCTCAATCTACCTCCCTTAATACATGACCACGACCACAGCCAAGGGAGATGGTAAAAGCTGAAGTATTGCCTTTGGAGGTATTTGATGGGTTAAAGTTCCTTGATGAAACAATACGCTGAAGGCAAGAAGACATCATGCAAGGTGGGTGCTAGGGAATTGACATTGACTTGGATGTTGACCCATCTACCCTTAAGTGATGTAACCAGGATTGGCAACCATGGTCTCCTCAGACTTTGACCCAAATTCAGCCCAATCATGTGGCGGCTGGGCAAACCTTACCGGGGGTATTTTGGTCATTTTATCCCCTCTTTTGGAGCCCCAGTAAGGCTGTTCAAATGCAGAATGCTGATAGGAGTCTACATCTACTTTTATTTTTTAAGTTTGTTTTTGTTTTTGTTTTGATCAAGTTATTAGAAGGTTCTCGTCTGGTTAGGAGTCCGAGCTAGAGAGGGATCTCTAGAGTTGCACTCCACTTTCTACGAGGAGTCTAGATCTACTTTTTGTTTTGAGTTTGAGTCCTTGGTTATTAAGTTATGAAAGAGTCCTTGCCCCATTAGGAGTCCTATTTAGAATTTCATTCTTAGTTGGATTCCTTCTTAAAATAGGAAGTCACTCGCACAAGGGTCTTTTGTTAAGAGTTGTAATCAGAATTCCTTTCTTGCTGTTTTGAGTTGAATGTTAGTGTGACACGGTTGAACAATTGAAAATCTTGTCAGTAACCCCAAGAGAAAAAAAAAAAAGAAGAAAGAAATGAAATTGAAACCAGTAGCAACATGAATCATTCAAGAAGGCGAAGAAGTAGAAGAAGGAGAAACATAGTAAAGGAAGAAGAAAGCGTACATTGAAGATGAGACTTTTGTTTTCGGCTTCCCCAAGCCAGTCCTCCTTAACTTCAGCCTTCAGGCTCACGATTTCTGCTCTGCACGATGAGACTCATGTAGTCATGTGAGACGAAGACGATGAGAGATCGAGAGAATTAGAGATTGAGAGATGAGAGATGAGTGAATACACCGAAGACTCGAAGACGACGAACTGACGAAGAGGCGAAGAGTGAATGAGAATCGCAGATTCGCAGCCTAGCCCTAGGGCAAACTAAACTGGAGCCTGTGTAAAATTACAATTTAACCATGATTTTCGGTGCAGAATCGGTACAAGCAATTCGGTCCGGTTCGGTTCTGTACCATCGGTATGTGCATCTGAAACCGGAACCGAACCGAACCGAATTTTCAAATTCTGTTTCGGTCCGTACCAGACCGAATTTTAAATGGTTCGGTACGGTCCGGTATTAGGCGGCGCGGTCCGGTACGGTTTGACGGTTCCTGTCCATAGTTGACACCATTAGATACGACTAGTATGCTAGCTTCTTTTTTTTTTTTTTTAATGAATAAATAATTATATTAAAGAAACAATGCCTTCAAGAAGGAGACCGAAACGAAGAACTAAGACCCCAGGAGACAACAATAAGCCTGTTCCTTGGGGTATCATCAACCGGGGGATGGGGAATAGCTAACAATCTGGATGAAACATCAAAATAGATGGCATTCCAAATCCTAGCTATAGAGCGGGATTTGGAACTTCATCTCCTAAGGTTGTGCTCCCACCAAAGGTGATGAATGGATGCACAAAAAACTAGCTTGCCAATCCGATCACATATAGAATTACCTGAAAAGATTCTCAGAATCCAAGGCCAATCACGTGAAATACCGAAAGACCACCTCGAACGGGGCCAAATGGAGGCTAGGGCTTTTCTCCAGATAGATATGGAGAAAGTGCAAGAAAAGAATAGGTGCTCTAGATCTTCCAAACCATTCCAACAAAGGATGCAATTCGGATTTGTAGGGATGTGGCAGCTAATAAGGAAGGACAGGGTAGGGAGGGCAAGGTTAAGGGCCCTTTAAAGGGTAAGGGAGTGACGAGGAATGAAGCCTTTGAACCAGACCAAGGGGGACCATGGGTTTTTGGGTTTTGAGCTCTGAGGATGTTCCAGGCTAAGGCTGCAAAGAAGGTTTTGGTGGGGGAGGGGAGCCAAATGGGAATATCATTGGTGGAGCTAGAGAGAGAGGGAAGAGTTTTCCAAACTTGTGTGAGAATGGGGAGTGGGGCAGGATTCCAGGATCTGTTTGTGATGAAAATGGAAAAGGGGGTGGACTTGGGGATGCGGGAGATGTAGATAGCACGGGGGCCAGGACAAGGTTGGTCCGAGGACTAAGCTCAAACTTTATCCTATGGTATTTATTAATTTTTTTTTTTAAACTTTTGTCATACATCGGGACTATATATTTTGTAAAACATATGATGTTACAAATAAATTATATTATAGATTATAAATTCTCTATTATAATCTTATAATATGCAAGCCATAATTTTTGATATATATAGTATTGTTTTTACGTCGGTGATATCAAATTAAAGTTAAATTAAAAAGAAAAGAAAAGAAGTAGAATTTGAAAAGCCACATTACGACCGACATAAAACCAACCTATTTGGCTATTTGTTCCATTCACTGTTAGGTGAATTTTATTTGGAATTTGTTTTCTCTCACGGAGTCACGGTCTCGCACCGCAATGGCGGTCACGGCTCCCTGCGAT
Organism: Hakea prostrata; assembly: GCF_041222555.1. Lineage (NCBI taxonomy): Eukaryota > Viridiplantae > Streptophyta > Magnoliopsida > Proteales > Proteaceae > Hakea > Hakea prostrata. The sequence goes on along the minus strand of NC_142606.1, from coordinate 15,557,284 downwards.
TGTTAGGGTTTTTTTCCCCTGTGATGGTGGTGGTTTATTGTTAGGGTTTTTTTCCCCTGTGATGGTGGTGGTTTATTGTTAGGGTTTTTTTCCCCTGTGATGGTGGTGGTTTTCCTCAGTCCGCCATACTATGCTAAGCTTCGCATTTCTCCTATTCTTTCTCCTTTCTCGAAACACCTTTGGGGCCCCTAGCAATACCGAATTCATGTTAGAATCCATACAATCTGATGTTAATAAATTTTGTTTGTTTTTAGTAGGGACTGATATTGAGAAAAAGTACATGTCGATGTTTTTCATTGACGTTGATGCTCAATTCTTCTCAAACGTTCAGAGATTTTGAATAAACCCTGTAAGATGAATTGCTGTCAAGCCATGCAAAATTAGTTGTACTTGTACTAGATGGAATGATGTGTCTAGCCTTTTTATGTGCCTTGTCTTTTTCTTTCTCCACTTGTCATGACTGATTCCTGTCTTCCTTTCTCAGCGAAGCACCAAATACACTAGAAAGGAAATGGAGGAGGATTGATGGTGCTTAGAGGGCTGTATACCTTTCTCCATGTTGCTGGCCTGATATGGCATTGCTTAGCTTATGAGGTTATATTATCTGGGTAATTTGATGTTTGGCAAATTAGGTACGTTTGAGATATGATGAAATAATTGATTAGTTGGATACCTTGTTGGTCTAATTTCTACTATTGCAGCAGCTTCATAGTTTGTAGATACAACATACAAGGTATAACTTCAAGCTTATGCATGGAAATATAATTGCACAAAGGAATATTTAGTTTGGGCTTTATCACGTAACTAAGTTAGTTGATCTATTTCATTTGAAACCAATTGGTCATTAAGAGAGAAACCTGCCCACTAAACAAGTGGGGAATGTTTTATTGAAATATAAAAGAAACCCTTTTCGTAGGCAAGCCTTTGTATAAGTTGCACCATTGCAATCATTAGGTTGTGAGTTCGAAACATGGAATGTGCCTCTGATGTAGGCTTGAATGGGGGCTTACAACTAGGGCCAGTGCCACCAGGAAATGGAAAAAGAAAACCAAAGAAGGGAATTTTAGTTAGGGGCTAAGGGGATTTTCTAGGGTTTTAGGACTTAACAGTAAACGTGGCTCTGGGAATAGGGCTATTGGTCCTATTCTGAGGTCTCTTACATTTTATGAGTTAGTTTAGGGAAACTAGGACTGTAGGTGAAAAGGGCTACAGGAGGAATTAGTTAGGTCAGGCCTTGTTCCCTTGCATAAGATAACTTATTAAATGCAAACTTACGCATATATTCATTTCACACCTCCGGAAGAGAAACGAAGACTCCGGTATCTGGTCTTCTTAGAGAAGACACCACCACTCACAGCAAGCATAAGAAGATGAGAAGATGATGCCACAGTTTTCTTGTACCTTGTTCTCAAATACACGAATGGACGACTGCAAGCTCAATCAGATGAGCCCACAATGTGAAAAACTCATCCGCCATCTTCTTTTCAATCAGAATACCAGCAATCCATATCATATTGTAAGCTTCTCAAACAATCTCACCCATTAGCACTCCTCAATCCTGTCTGATCTCATTCGATCTTGAAGTTTCAAACAAACAAGGTACAAGAAAACTGTGGCATGAGGTGTTGTTACCATATGGATGACCAAATCTGATTCCATGAAGATGAAGGGGAAATTTCACATTTAAACAAGTGTAGCATACATACAAAATGTGAATTATGTTTGTTTTTTTGTTCTTTCTTCTTGATTCTTATTTTCTCAATTTACTAGTAAAGTTCCACATGCAGTGCACAGATAGCAAGTGGAAATGTAGGTGTTATTTCTTGGATGGTACCGAGAGAGTGTTTATAAAGAATAAATTAAAATAAGCACTAATAGGATTGTACATTAATTCTTTTCTGTTTTAGAAATATTATGTGAGAAGCATACCTAAAATCCTAATTTCAGGCTTTGGTAGTAGATGTGAAGCTGTTGAGCTTCTAATCCAACCCTGCCATGGATTGCTTGAGCCTAGATGCTTTGAGAATAACTTCATCTCTCTCTCTTGTGTGGTTTAGATGAGTTTGTGGAGAGTTCGGTGATGGCTAGCTTCCCCTATTCTTTCAAGGCGAAGTTGGATGATGGAATTGATGATGACGACGTTTTGAGGCTTCTCTTTGTAAATTTGACAATAAGGACTTGAAGATACTGTTAGGGGTAGTGGTAGAATGGCCACTGATGTCAATAGGAAGTGTCATTGAATGTGAAACTGACTCACCTAGCAAGTGGTAAAATGTTAATTGAATGCAAATAAAATGCCCTTTTAGTGGGGCGAGCCTTTGTGCAACGGTGAAGTTGCACAATTGAAACCATCAGGTTGCGGGCTTCAAACATGGAAACGACTCGAGGTTGGACTATTCCATTTGAAGCCAATATGTCATCAAGAGTGAAACCCTCTAAACAAGTTGGAAATGTCTTAACTAGATGTGGAAAAATGCCCCTTTTGTAGGGCAGCCTTTTTATAAGTTGCACCATGGCAATCATCGGATTGCGGGTTTGAAACATGGAAAGTGCCTTTAATATAGCCTTGACTGGGGACTTAAAACAAGGGATAGTGCCACTCGGAAAATAGGAAAATAAGCCACAGAAGGGAATTTTGGTTAAGGGCTAAGGGGATTTTCTAGGGTCTTTGGGACTGAATTGGAAATGTGGCTTTCGGAATAGAACTATGGGTCCTAAATCAAGGACTCTTGAGAGTTTCTGCCAATACTAAGGTCTCTTAGATTTTAAGGGTTAGTTAAGGGAAATTAGAACCCTAGGTGATAGGGGCGCGAGGTGGGATTTGTGGGTCTCACTTTTGATTGAGGGTAAGGGTTAGTGTGCTGTGCATACCCTGAATCCCTATTATATTTGCCTATTCTGAGTGGCATATATGTGATCATAGTTGTCACGGCGACGAGGCGATGCGAGGCGGTTTTAGCTAGTTGGGCCGATGAGTCGACGAGGCGCCCTCCGAGGCGCTTTTGAGGCTGTCGAGGCGTTTTAAGTGAAATTTTTAGTGTACATCTCATACACTCTAATTCTCTAATTCATTATAAATGTATCATATCTTTTATAATCAGTAGACTATAAGCTAATAAACTGGTCTCGGTTATACTTAATAAGTTATAAGTTACAACATGGTTAAAACATAGAAAATAAAAAAGGAAAAAAAGAATGCCCGACGACTTACCGTCGCCTGAGAAGATGGTGAACAAAATCACCGGAGTTTACGGCTGTTAGTGTTAACAAAATCTGTTAACAGAGAATTAAAAGAAAAGCAGAAGAAAGAAGAAAAACAATATCGCAAAGTTGAAGTTGCCAACCTTTGCCTAAGACGCTGCGATGCAAGAACTGCCGGAGTGCCGCTGCCGCTGCAACTTCAGATTTGAGGGTCGCTACAACTGCAAAAGCATTTGTAGACTTTTTAGGAAAAGAAAGAAAAAAAAGCAGAAGAAAGTAAGAAACAACAGCGGAACCTTCGCCTAAGATGATGCTGCCGGAGTGCTGCTCCCATCGCCTGAGATGCTGCTGCCGCTGCAAATTGTACCAGACTTTTTAGGAAATGAAAAAAAAAAAAGTAGAAGAAAGAAGAAGAAAGTAAGAAACAACAGTGGAACCTTCGCCTGAGATGCTGCTGCCGCTGCAACTTTGTACCAGACGGAAGAAAAAGAAAAGAAAAGAAAAGAAAACAGCAGAAGAAGTCGCTGCAACAAATCGTCACTGTTGCCGTCGTCGTCGTCGTCGTCATCGCCATCGTCAATCGAGAGGAAGAGGAGGCCATAAGATTTAGGGTCAATCTTCAAACCCTGTCTTCCCTCTATCACACTTCTTTGTGTGAGTGACTTTGTTCCATTTTTATAATCTCTCCCATTTGTCTGTCTTTCTGTTGTATCTTTCTTTGACTCTCGTTTTCTATATCATTTGCTTTCATGTACTCTTCGTATGCGGCACTCTTTTATTTTGTGTCCCCTTTTATTAACAAATATTTTCCCTCTCTTCTTTGGGTAAGTGAGGCTTCTCTCTTCTCTCCCATTGTCTTCTTTTTTTTATTTCTCTCCATCATTTCTATTTTCCACTCGTTATTTTTCTGTCCTGTTGGCTTCCTTGTACTTTCTCTGGCTCCATTTCTAGTTTTTCTTTTTCCCTTTTTTTGTTTTTTTCCCTCTTGATTCGTTCTCTCTCTCTCTCTGCTTCCCTTCAAACCCTTTAATGATGTCTTTGTGCAACCTTTCTCTATTTCTAGCTTCCTTTAACTTTTTGTTGTCTTCCTTTTGTCGTTCTCTTTCGTCCTCTTTCTCTGGACTCTACCTTCCCTCTCTCACTCTTTCTTGTGTGAATGAGGCTCTCCAGTTGTTCTCTCTCTATTCTCTCCCGTTCTGTTCCCTTTCCCTTCTTTTATTTATTCATTCTTTCTTTGACTTCCTTTCTTCGCCTTCTCATTTGGATTAGGGTCCCCTTTGTTTCATCTCTTTAGTCTCTCCCGTTCTATCTCCCTTTTTTTTCTTGTGTTTCTCTTTTGTTATATCTTTTTTCGATTCTCATTTTCTCTCCAACTTTCTTCTGCGTACCTTTTCTCTACCACACACACACTCTCTCTCTCTCTTTCTCTGTGTGTGTTTTCTCTATTTTTCTCTCATTTTGGTTTCCTCGTACTTTTTGTGGCTTTCTTCTCTCGTCTTCCTTCTGACACTCACTCTCTTCAAATCCTATCTTCCACCTCTCTTCGTTGTGTGTATTAAGCCCACCTTTTGTTCGGTCTCTCTATTCTTATGTTTTTTCTTCCTTCTATTTTTGTCTCTTTGTTTTGTCTTTCTTGAACTCTCCTTTCTTCACTTATTGGCTATTTGGCATGCCTCTCTCTCTCATACACCCAAATGTTCCGTCTCTCTCTCTTATATTGTCTCCCATTTTGTTCTCTCTTTGTAGCCTTGTGTTCTTTCTCGAACTCTTTTGTCCTCTTCTAGTTTTTGCAATCACTTTCTTGTGTGCCTATCTTTTATATTCTCTCTCTTCAAACCCTTTCATGCACGTCTCTTCGTTGTGTATTAGGCTCACCTTTTGTCCGATATCTCTGTTCTCCTATTTTTTTTCTCTTTGTTTTGTCTTTTTTAAACTCTTTTCCCCCTCTCCTATTGGCTATTTGGCATGTCTCTCTCTCTCATACACCGAACTTCGTCTTTTTTCTTTATGTGAGTAAGGCTCCCCTTTGTTCCATCTCTCTTCTCTTCCAGTATTTCTCTTTTTGTTCTCTCTTTAGCAAATGAGGCTCCCTTTTGTTCCGTCTTTCTTCTCTTCCAGTATTTCCCTTGTTGTTCTCTCTATTTAGCTTTGTGTTCTTTCTCGGACTCTGTTGTCCTCGCTTAGTTTTTGCGATCAAAAAAGTGCTCTATGACTCTTCAAACCCTAGCTCCTTATTTGTTCTGTCTATTCTCTCTTTTTGTGTCTCCCTGTTTGTCCTCTTTCGGTGGTCTTTTTTTTCTCCCTATTTTCTCATAGAAATATTCACTGGTCTTTCACCATTAAATCTTTAATCAACCAATAATTTGGATGAATTTCTGAGAGGCTGATAGGCCCCTAATAACCAAGGTGTACAAGCGAAGGAATAATGGGGAGTACGCAATATCATCTACAGCTGCTACAGGGGATCCAAATGAGGAGAAGACAGATGGCAGCATCCAATTGGACAGCAACCACTAACCTGCTGCAAACAGAGGAGCAGAAGGAACAATCCAAGTGGCAACAGATGAGTGGCTGATTGTGTAAGAGTTTGTTAGAATTCAGGGATTATGTAGGGGAAGAGGAGGGGAGGAAGAGGGAAAGCAAAGAAGGAAGCAAGCGAGTGCTTGGGGAGAGGGAAACCTCTGGGGAATGGCATAGCTATGGTGGTGTTCTTGTTTATCTGAGTTTTTATTTGGTTTTTATTAATCTCAGCCGTCCTTATCAGTTAGTAGAATTACAGTTTGTATTCAGGAGTTATATCCGATCAGTGTTGCTTAATGAAGATGACTGTTAATTCAATATTGTCCTGCTGATATATGTTTCTGAGTTCAGTAGCTTGCTAGTGATAATTCCTATTTGTTTGTTAGAAGTAAAGGATCAATGGGGGTTTAGGGAGGGTTCTATCAGAGGCCCATGTCTTGGCAACAACAGATTGCTTGCTTTCTTCAACATGGCCCTGTGTGATTCTTGGGGAATTGAGAAAGAACTCAATGGTGTCACGCTCAATCCTAGAACACTGTTTGATACGGTGGTCTCCAAAAGCTTGCAGTTTTTGACCATGGAAAACAGAGCAGTACCTATAAGCCCTTTGCAACAGCGTAAAGGTGGTGGTTGTCCAGGTCAAGAGGTGGAGCTTCAGCAGAGTGGACCTGCAATGGCTGATGAAGTGGTGGAGACCATCACAGAGAAAAGCTTTTCTCCATTGTACAGAAGGAGAGAGTTGAGCAAGACACCATATTGGCTAAATTGCAAACAGCAGAACAAAAGAGGATAAACGAGAGATGGATGAAGAAACGACTACGGGAGGAACAGAGTCTTAGAGAAAGAGAGAGTAGTGGTAGTTGAGGAATTTTAGATTTATCGGGTTCAGCAATGGGCGGGTATAGCTAAAATGGGTACTAAAATTGGATTCAAATCACTTAAAAATTACAGGTTTGATCTCAACCATTTATAAGGCATATTTCACGTGTCACATTATAATGGTGTGCTGCTGTGCACAGCACACGATATTCTTCTGTGTGTTTGTATATTTTTGTATGTGAAACCTTGGCCTCAATTGGATGAGCACCTAGAACTTTTCTAGGCAATGATGGTTCAGGATTCAATGCTAAAAATAATGCTGAATTCAATGTTTTTTACAAACCATTGCAGTAGTGGTACTGAAACTTCACATTCACATGAGTAGACCCTTAGGACTGTAGTTAAGGGTAGCAATGGCGGCAGGATTCTTTGTGCATCGTTGATAAAAATTTAAACCATGTTAGAAGTTTTATTTTTAACTTGGATACAGTTAATGAACTGAACTGATTTTTATTCAATGTTGCAATTACCAAATGACTGACCTTTAAGGCCCTCAGGTGTGTCCATCCATCTCAACTTTGTATTTAGCTCTAAGGCTCTCAAACGCTACCGATCTGTAAAAAACTCACAACAGGTCTTTTATGTGCTGTTACAGAACACTATTTCTTTTTTTTCTTTTCTTTTTTTTTTTTTTTTTTTTTTTTTTTTGTGGGGGGGAACCTGTTCTAGAATTTCAATGTGGTGCCCTTCGGAAATTGAAGCATTGTTTCTCTTCACCATCTCTACAACTCAATAAAATCAAACAGCAGATGAAAGAAAGCTTCTAATCATGCCAAAGAAGATCCAAGTGGAACCTCCTCAGTCCTCCAGTATTGTCCAAGTCAAATTTGTCTTTTTCTTTGATCAAAGAGAGCAAAACCACAAAAATATGAAGAAGGATAATGGTTAGGTTTAATCGTAGAGGAAGGAGGAAGCTCAAAAGAATCAATCACTTAGGCCCTCTCTATGGTTGCTTGCACTAGTAATTCACTCCTGGAACTGGATTTCTCTTCTGAGTCAGTCTTCATCTCTCCTTGATTGAGTCACACTGATTGAATCCCCAATGCCATTTATACAAAATCTAAAAAGAAAGTAGAGAGTGGGTTAATTAATTTAAAGTGAATAATTATTATATTGTCATTATCTATTCATTTAAGTAAAATCAGATATCAATGTGCAAATATTGATGCACCTTGTACAATTGATAATTATGTAACCCTAGGTAAGAAACCCTTCACCTTGTGATAAAGCAAAACATTTTTGCCTGAAGCAGCTAAACCATGAGAATGGCAAACAATCCTGGATTGCTTAATGGGCATCTGTCATTCTTAACACAACAAAAAACCCAAACACGTTGATGGCACCTGCTCATTGATCCTGCAATCCTACATCCCACATTAGAGGTCTGAGGCCATTGGGGATCAGCAAGATAGTAACTTATAATCCTCAAAAAACTAAAATGGAAGAACCACTAAAACCTTCAAAATCGAGTGCTTAAAAAGGCCTGCTGCCCAAAGATGTTTAGACCAGAAGCGGTGAAGAAAATATGCCAATTGGTTTCAGTTTCTTGAGAACAAAACAAACAAATTCCCACCATGGCAAATATGTAGATTTGGATCATTGCCTCTTCATTTGGAGAAGTTTTAAGATCCCTACCAGTCAAATGATATCAATTTTTAGCTCACAGAGTTTTGGAAATGATAATGCAGCTGAATGTAAATTTGCAAAACTCACTGGTGTAGCCAAAAGTAAGAAAATCAGTCCCAAGACTCTAAACTGCTAAAAACTGAGATCAACTGAGGGATGCCTAAAGTAAGAAAATATTTCCATACGCCAAATCCTAGAATGGTGTGAACAAACCAGAGAAACCTCATATAACCTCATCTTTACCTCCTGGACGACGAGGAAAGGGAATTGAGAAAGATCAAAGAATATGAAATATGAACTTACTAGCTAAGTTAATGGTATCCTCAACTACATGAATGTGTATCCAAGGTAGGGCAGCAGAGCTAAGGTGTTCATATATCTTGTAATCACCATTAGGATATGACACATTTGAATGTAATCATCATTCCAAAATCCAGAAAAAAAAAATGAAAGACAATAGCACGGTGAACTTAGTTGCACCCAATTGAGGACCAAATAAATACGATTCACAAGATTAATAACAGGAATCATGATGAGATTGAACCATCATACCCTGGTGGCTTGGATGGTGTTCAAGTGCTCTTCCATTTGAGTTAAAGATTCACCTAAGAAACACATGACTAAATCTCAAAATCTAAACAAAAAAATTATATAACAAATTGGGAACTAAGTGGAAGCTTAGTACATCAAATTTTTGAACACTCTTGTTTCTATTTCTCAAAGCAAAAATTTGGTACAGGTTGGACTTAAGTGAACAGAAATGCATATGTGTAATGTTTCTACTTTTAGAAGCAATTTTTATTAAAAGCCTAAAAAAATGTTTTACTTGTAGAAACACTCAAGACTCTGCAAGAGTTAGATGGAAAATTATAATAAATGCATTCAAGTGCATCAAAGTGTTAGAAATTTTCTCAAAAGATAATTTTGTTAGATTTGATTAAAATTTTCATTGGCATAAAGTAATGACTGGATAAATCTTTTCAAAAGTAGAACCCATATAAAACTTTTTTGGAAATCTTGTCAAATTATCGTTACCTTTATTGAAAATTTCTTTCACTTTTTTTTAGTGCAAACTTCCTCTCCAAGTAATTTTGAATTATAATTTGACTAAAAGAATTTCGAGTTATAAATATGAGGAAGAAAATGATATTTGCGTGGCATTTTTTTTTTTTTTTTGGGTAGAATTTGCGTGGCAATTTCTTTTTCACTACGCAAATTCTGTTTTGTGTAAGTGTGTTTAAAAAAAAATAAAAAATGGGTAACCAACCATCTACGAAAACTGTCTTCTTTTTTTTTTTTGGTAGAATCTACGAAAACTGTCCAATCCATCCATGCCGTGTAAGTCGGGTTGAACAGTCTTCCGCGTAAATATCACGCGCTTAAGCTTTTGGATTTTATTTTTTCTTAAAATGTAACGGATCACAGCAACTTCCAATAAGGAGCGGTTAAATTACCATGAATCTTCTTCCTGTTTGACTGACTTCTTAGTCAATACTCAAAATACAGATTAAAGACCCTTCTCTATCTCTCTCACGATTTTTCTGTGTCTTTCCTTGCAGAGAGAACGAACATCCGAAGCACATTTTCTTATACTTCATTTATTGCCTATCAGAGGAAAATCAAGTTTTATAGTTCTTTACAAAAATTCTCTTTCAATTCACATGGAAGAAGAGATAAACAACGCCGTATCAATGTTGCAGATTGATGATGATTCTGAGCCCAATGCTCTATCCTTTCTGGGTCTGTATTCTCTTTCTTGGTTCCTCTTGCTACATGGATTAACACCTTCAACCCAAAAATGGAGGAAACCAGAACTTCACAATTTAATTTGGCCGAAGCAATTTTTGGTTTTGTTTTTGGGAAGTTTTTATTTGATTATCTTGTTGAGTGGTTTGGTGGTTTGATGAGTGAAACTGACTATTCTTTTGGTTTTATTTTACTATTTATAGACTTAATCAACTGTTCTTGAAGTGGGTTTCGTGAAACTAGTTAGGATTTATCTCTTATTCTGTTATTTTGAGGTGGGTTTTGTGGGTTTTTTCTTTCTACTTGGATATCGAAGAGAAATAAGGGTGAATATTTATGCTCTAATTTAATGTAAATATTTTGTGAGTCTCCCTCATTCTATGTTTCCTTGTTTATGTATTGCCTTGTTAGATGGTGTTCTTGTGTATTTGTTCAAATCTCTGTGATGATGTATGCATGTACAGTACTTTTCCGTCTTGATTTCTTCTTGTCTATCAGGAAATTGATAGTTCTTCTTTGCTTGATTAGATTCAAGCTGCTGTCATAGGCTTAAAGCTTTTTGGTTTGGTTCTTTGAGATCGACATCATTTATTGTTCGATCATTTTCCTTCCTAGTGAGAATTTATCGTAGCCATTTCACCTCTTCCAAGTTTTGTTCTAGTTTTGTTCTAATTTTGATGAGTCTACTTCTGCTGCAGTGGATCCAAAACATACTCAATCAAGTTCTGCAACTGAAAGAAAATATGCTCAGGTGATAACAAACGAGTTTGCAATACAGAGACTCAAGCAGGAGCTTCAGATAATAAGAAAGGAACCCTTCACTCATTACAGCTGCGGACCTGATGGTGATGATATCTTCAAGTGGCAAGCAGCAATAATGGGGCCTCCCTGTTCCCCATTGGAGGATGGCATCTATTTTCTCTCTATGGATTTCCCTGAAGATTATCCCTTTAGTCCACCAAAAATCAAGTTCCAGACAAAGGTATGCTTCTCTTCTCCATTTAATTACCTCAAATTCCAAACATTACAATATGAATTTTTGCACATAAAGCAGATGAAATTACTTCAAAATCCTCTTTTCATTTCCAGCCGCTTCTCTTTGAAAATTCTACCTATATATATATATTTAGTACAGAATGTCTGAAGACTTTAGAGTTAGTTCCCTTTTTCCATGCATGGCTGGATGATCAGAAGAGAACATTTATCAAATTGCAGAACCAACTGGATTTGTATGTATTATTAACCCATGAGACTAATGCTTGTGTGTTTACTTCATTAAACTGTGTGTTTTCCATAAAGAATTAAAGTCTGACCCAAATCAGAAGACCAAGAAAATCCTTATTCTCGCTATGAACAAGAATGCATGCATGATTCATCATCACCCTAGGAACTCAATGGTTCTAGAACCAGTTTGCAAATTTAGATTGGCTTGCATTAATAATGAATGGAATGAGAGGATTGGATTGCCTGATGATTTGTGAATGTGTTTCCAACAATTTTAAGGTATATCATCCAAGCATCGATGAAGACGGCAACATCTATATGGATATACTGGAAGATCGATGGACCCCGGCCATGACGATCATGACATTGTTAATCTCCATATGGTCTGTTCTTGCAGACCCAACCATAGTCGACCCTTTTGGTCCTCTGGCTGATCTTGATAGTGTGGAAAGGAAGAACTTTGACAAGAAAGCAAGGGAATGGACATATAAGTATGCGATGGGCCCAAGTCCCTAGATTTCTCCTGCTTCTTTATCATCTTTGTATGCACCCTTTTTTTGTTTTTTTCCTTCCTTATAAACGTATTTTGTTGGGCATTTCCATCACTCCATACACTCGTACGTCAAGAGTTACTATATATATATATAGCATGTATAAAAGGTATTTTTCCTTTAAATCAACCCAACTGTGAAAATCCCAAGTTCTCAAGAGCAGTACTCCAAATCAAATCTTTGAACCACTTCTTTAACAAAATACGAGATTATTAGCTAGCTAGAGGCCACAAAGATTCCATTAATGCAAGAAAAGATCAATAGCTTAGCGCTCACAGCACCAGCCTCTGAAAATCTCAGCTGCTTCCAAAAAGATTTTCTAACCTTGCCGGCCACACTAATGATTGCAAACATCGATCGGTCCCAAAGAATTTCAGCGAAATTCCATGATGTAACATATATACCCACTTAGTGGCATTTGTGAAGGAAAAACGTACTCTAGCAATTGAGATTCACCTGTTGGTTCTTTTTTTTCCTCTACAGAGTCCAAAATTTGACTAAGTTTCTTCCCATCACTTCTAGTCGATCAGAAGACCACTGAGACTCGCTATTTTTTAACTATAAAAAAGAAAAAGGACAGAGAAAAAGCGAACAGTCTCAGTTTTCTGCTAGAAACATCAGATATTGATATCTTTTAACATAAAAACTCCATGTGGCCAACCGAAACTAGCATTACAATGACACTTTAGACAACATTTTCAGAAAAGCAAACTGATCATACTTTTCACTTAGGTTTACATCGCAATGCATGGTGGACACAGGATCTAATGGCTTCAGCATAAACCTCCAATTATCAGGTTATGTCACCGAAAAGAAAACACGAACACCCATCTACCCAGAGTCAACTAGTTCTTTTTTCTTTTCTTTTCTTTTTTAATAATTTTAGTATTTAACCCCCTCTTCTCTTCTGACCATCCCTTATTCACACCAAATTGATCAATGTTGGGGAATTTCAGAAGACCATACACATCAACAATCAATCATTACTGCTGCCAGCCATACTGTTGATTCCGGTTACTACCCATCATGTTTGAACCCCTGCCAACACCCGAACCACCTCCATATGGTCCCCCTTGAGGATAATTCGGAGCACCCCCTCCATAGTTACTGCCACTCGCTCTAGGACCAGCACCACCCGGTATACCACTTGCGGCATATGGAGGGCCACGCCCATGCGGTGGGTATGGTCCACCACTGTAACCTCCACCTTGGCCTCCACGATTAGGGTGATTGTATCCCCCACTAGGGTTTCCACTCTGGGGGTATCTGTTTGGTCCTCCAGAAGGCCCACGAGGCTTGCCATAGTGGTGACTAGCTCCAGCTGGAATTGGAGGCTGAGAAGAATGCATTGGCTGGTTCGGCCCTTGACGAAGCTGGGGATGTGCTTGTCCGCTCTGCTGGATAGGAGGCAGCCGTTGATGCTGCTGTGCATGCTGCAGCTTTTGGCGCTTTGCCGTCTCTTCATGTTGACGCTGTTGTTGCCGCTTTTTCTTTGTTTGGAACTCATGAGATGATTCATACTTTGGTAAGCTGCAAAGTAAATGTAAAATAGTTGGTCGGAAGGCCTTTTTTCTCCTCCTTGGAAGAACGGTTGAAAGTTATAACTAGAAGCTACAAACTTTGAGACATTGTGGATGCAAAAGAATGAATTATCAATATGAGCAAAACAAGAAAAACAAACCTTTTGGGATCACAAGGCAAAGGGTCAGTCCAAAAATACTCTGCATCAAGTGCATCCTTAGCGCATATTCTCTACATTGATTGAGCAGGACAAACAAGCATTAAATAGTAGGAAATCCATTAATTCAACAAAATGTCAAGAATATATCTTCCACTAATGATATGAGAATATGAATTCAGTTGAACTGAAATGGGAAATGCCAAGGGAGCATCACAAAACTTTGGGCCAGATGAATTTCAAGTACAAAATGGCAGAACAAGGAAAAATGACAAAGAAAAACAAGAAAACTTTAATTGATGGCAACCAATATACATTGAATATCATGAAGTCCACTATTTGAAGGCAATCAGTTTATTGAATTTGCGCAATTTGTTCATCATTGGCATAAAGTCCACATGATTATAAAGCAAGAAACACCTAAGCATCACTGAGGTAATGGTATCACCAAGGTTATCATACAGATCCAACCCCAAAAAATCCCATCAAATAGACTAACTGTTATTAGGAACGGTAAGCCCAAGTTACTAAAATGAAATATGGTCAAAACTCAACCACCAGATACACAAACAGAAACCAGAAGTTGGTGAGTACAAGCTTTTAGAGTTAAAGTCTTTTGGTTGTAAAAAGTAATCAGAAACTCAACTCAATACCATTTCATGCAAAGTTTGGAATGGTGAGATCAAAATTTTATACATGCAGTTACATTCCATCAACAAGGTTTCACAGACATGGATTTATGGTATCAATGTCAAGATTACAATCACATCAACCAAATAAAAAAGAGAGCCTCAGAAAGATTTTTGTACCAATGAGTAAAGGATTTTTCAGGATAGAATCCTGAATCCTCCAACGATGAAAATAAATGGACAAAAGGAATTGCCCCATCTCATCAGCATAATGTCTACTTTCAGGATACCTTAAAGAAGCTAAAGACTTGAGGAAAAATTATTCATTTTGAAAATAAGTAATAAATATCATCCTTTATATAAAAATTAAAATTTAAAAAAAATAATAATAATTTGGGGGGGCACAAGGGTGGAAGAAAGGACTCAAAAAGAAAAATAAAAGCCTAGGAATAGAAAGTGTAGGAAAGAACTCCCAAGACAATGTAAGCAAGCAACTCTCCACAGCCAGAAATGATAGCAAGGATAAATCTAACAAACACCAGAGGTAAATGCACCCCAGAAGCTAACTTCCTCTCATGGAGAAGTCCTGGGACTGAATAACAGAAAAATCGTCAACCAGTCGAACAAAACCAAAATTCATGGTAGGCATTGAATTACGGGGAGGAACTCCTCCAACAGATTCAGATCATTCTTCTCTTTGAAAAGGCCAGTTTTGATTCCATGTCTTTCACCAAACATGAGTATAAGCAGACCAAGCATACACTGAGCAAAAAAAAGGTTCAACTAAATTGACATACTACTAAGGTACAAACCAACCACTCTCATCTCACGAGAAGATGTTAATACATAGAAGGCATATTGCTTGATTCAGCTTGAAAGTAGAGAGTGCTACAGAAGGGTCCAAAATGGTTGGATGGGTTTTACCAAGCAAGTGGTGTTTACTCATCTTAAATATTAGTAACAAAGCACTATTTCCATTTTATATAGATAAATATATATACACACATACAAATAAGCCTCTGTATTGAAGTATCACACAATTTTTTTGTACACTTAATTGCTGGTATAATATATGTAACATTTGGCAAAAGCTTTCCAGGTCAAGCACCAGATCTTTTCAATTTAATGAGAAGCAGATTCATTCAAAAAGCCACATAGAAAAACATAATATTATACATTAAAAAAAAAACCACAAAAGATTAACAAATGGCATGTCTAAGCATTCTTATCGGAAAAAGAAAGAAAAAAAGCATGTCTAAGCTCTGTACCTGACTGGGATCAAGAGTCAGCATTCTGTCCAGTAGTTCCAATGCATTGCGATCAAAACTATGACACAAATTGAAAACCAACACAAAAAATATATATAAAATAAAATAACATAGAAATGAATGAGTGAAAAACAAATGTCTTTTCCACTACATAAATCAACCAAATCCAAACTCAAGTAACTAATAGAGTTGTTCTTCTTACTGCCTGAAAACCTCTCTTAGACGTCTCTTCATCGGCCTTGTTGGCTTGAAATTGTTATACCAGGGAATCTTGGAAACTCCAGGCCAATTGCTCTCATCAGGAGCTCCACACAGCTCAAATATCTTATTCAATTGCTCAGGCTACAGTAAGAATGAAGAGAATTATGAACTTAATTAAGAGGTCTTAATACAGAGCATGTCAGCAGAACTTGATATCAAGTAGTGGAAGACCAGAAGCTTTTAAAGACCACATCAGATCAGAATATCAGATGAAGCAGAGAACAGCATAAATCAGCAGCGTTCGAGATCAAGTAGAAGAAGACATCAGCATCAGACTAATGCCTCCCCCCCCCCCCAAAAAAAAAAAAAAAGAGTAAAAATCATGTGCAACATGTACAATAGAAAATGAAAAGACTAATAATTAATGTTTCATATGTATGCCTTATCATCTCTTAAGTGATAACAATCATGTGCAACATGTCTACACACCTTCAAAATCAGGCAACAAAGCAACTTTCCCCACGTTCATGTAGTCCATGTAAACTAAAGTCTTCAGAATGACAAGGTCAACATTGTAGTTTATAACTGGCTATGTTATAAAAAAGACAACAACTCTTTTCTGCATAAACATGATCAAATTCACATAAAAGTGAAAACTTTAGTAAGATAACAGGCTAGGGTTACTTAATTAAAACCAAACTCCTCCCCCCTCCAACAAAATGGAACTGAAAATACCAACAAAAATTATGTAAACAATGATTCTGCAGCAATGTAGTTAGTGAGAATATTATAAGGCAGTATAAATAATTAGCATCAAGTAATCAAAACAAACAGTTACAAGAAATAAAATATCTCATCTGAGTCATCCAGCAATACCAGGAGGGGGGTAAATGCAACGTTAGAGGCACCACAAGTTTTTGAAAACCATTACCCCTGAAAGCAACTGAAAAACCCAATACTTAACAATAATATGGAAAGTGCTCCTCTGAGGCTTTGAACTATCACACAAAATTGTCACTCAGAGTGGAAGTTCAAAAATATTAAATCACGGCCATTAAAGATTACAAATAAAGCCAGCATGATGCCATAGTTGCAACACCAATCATAGAGATAAAAATCTGGACAAAACCATAGAAAAAAATTCGAGAGAAACTCAAGTTTCGACCAAGTGAAAATGGAAAACGTATGTGGGGGGGAAACGGATGTGGGAAACTGAAAAATTTCGAGGAAACTTAAAGCTTTTTCATGCAAGTTTCAATAGGTTTTAGGGAATATTTTAGGGTGAGACTCTACATTTAAGCTAATTAGAGTATAAAGAACACATTGGCTGTATTTTGTTAAAAAAAATAATGTAGATATGTCATTCAATGTACATAACATCAATGTAGAGTTGTTCGAGAAGTACACTATAAACTTAACTACTCAAGTACATAACATTCAATATATAATTTCTAACTTCAAAACGTCAAATACAAAATAACTGACAATAAAAGGAAAGAACAACTTAGTGCCAAGAGGAGTGCCAAGAATGGATCCATCCTATGAGTTGAGTAATACTATGCCTATAACATCCTCTCCTCCAACAAACGAACATAGACATCCCATGACATTTTATGCCTATGGTTGTCAAGATAATCGACAACTATAACTTTATAAATCTGGTCATCAACATGCCTAAGATAACCAGTATGAGGGAATACGCAATCTGGATAGGGAAGTCCTGATGGAGGGGGTATTTGTCGTGGTATTTGGGGAAACATGAGAGAAACAAAAAAACTGAAAATTTGGAAAAACTACTAAACTCGCAGGAAAATGTCCTAGGTTTCTATGAAATTTCTCAAGTTTCCATAAAATTTTCCAGGTTTCCACGAAATTTTCCAAGTTTCCACGAAATTTTCCATGATTCCCATGAAATGTGGGAATTTTTTTCCCCATAAACCAGCTGGTCAGGTTGAACCAGGTTTTGACAAGTTTTGACGAAATTTCAACTGTTTCGATCAAAACTTGGGATTTTTTTTCGGTCCCTAGTTTTTAGTTTCGAGGTTCCCAAAATGGCTGAAATTTCACAAGTTTCAAAGGAATTTTGGTCTATGGACAAAACTGAAAAGCAAAATGAAACGCGATCAGTGGTTTTGAGAGACCACTAAGGAAATGCAAATATTCTCCACTTTCGATGAAGACAGGAAGGGGAGGGAATTGACAACATTTATGCTATAACCTCAAAAAATTAGGGATCCAAAAACATAATTATCTTGTAACTTTCACAAAAAACACATGAACTAATCATTTCCAAAAAATTCGAAAGAGCAAACTCACAACATTGGAAGCCTCAGACTATCTCCCTAAAGTAAAAAGTTGCATCACATTTAACTACATTTTAACATCCTCTCAATCTCAAATACCTAACTAAAGGTTAACCGAGATAGAATGACCAAATGACCAGTCCCTCAACAATATGGGTTGGCTTAGTATTGTAGATATTTGAAGCATTGGTCAATGACTAGACACCAAGCTTATATAAGAATGATTCCCAACTAGATTGGAAACTTATAATATTTGAGGAAGAGAACACACTGTCATGTTCATGTATTGTGCTTTCCAGGATATGTTACCAAAACGAAATGAAAAACAAATTTGAAAAAGAGAAGATGATGAAAAGAATGAAATCAAGTAAAAAGATAGATAATAATACTAAGTAAAGCCAGTGTGTTGGAGTGTGGATCATCTCCCCTGACGGGAAGCACTCTGTGCTCCCCCAACGGCCTTACAACCACAAGTTATGTGGGCCCACAAGTAAAAATAATAAAACATTAGAAAAAATAAACCCCATCACCCTAATCCTATAGGAACCCCTGTAATTTGTGGTCAACAGCCATCCGGGGAGCACTCCCCGTTGGGGGAGACAATCCGGACTCAGTGTGTTGCCCTTGAACCTATCCCACTATATACTATTGCCTAGTAATTTTATTCTGTTTAACTTCTGGATACATAATCATCAGACTTTGTGGAGTTCCATTATAAATTTTAACCATCATCGTTAACCCCCACCCCACCCCACCCCACCCCCACCCCTCAAATAAAAAATTCTGCAACTTGCCAAGGATGAAATATCAATCCAAATCCATATTTTGACCCTCGATGAAGAGTGTTTCCTGAAGAAAAACAGAAGGTGTCAATTCTAAGCCTGCTGATTGAGATAAATAACTTAGCAATAAAAAATATAAAAGTAAGAGACATCCAAATTACGGGAGGCATATCGATAATTCCATTTGCAAAGCATGGTGAGGAAAGAATCCCATTGCAAAGTGGCTGATATGGAAACAACAAGGTTAGGACTGAATGCGACAGATTTACATAGCCAACATCATGGTTCTCTTTTATCAATGACAATTATATAAAATTTAAGGACTCATTCAATGCAATGCCATCAGCTCATTCACATGTGAGAATGTAAGGCATATAACTAAGAAAAAAGAAAAGAGAAGACACGTGTAAAATTACGTATCCACTTGTTCACAATCAATACAACTAAGTTTAACTAAAAATATAGAGCGGAGACCAACCTATGACCTTAAAATTATATATATCTATATTTTGGATCACTGAGGAAACAGCAAACCCTACCTCATCTTTTCCAGGAAAGATAGGTTTCCCATGCAATAGCTCTGCAAAGATACAACCAACAGACCACATGTCCACAGCTGGACCATACTTTGTTGTCCCAAGAAGCAACTCTGGAGGCCTGAACAGATGATCAACAATAATCAAACATGAGAACTAGTAAATGTCAGTCAATGCCAGAAGTCATTAACCTCTTGGACACAAAGGAACTAATTGCTATATAGTATAGCAGGTTAAATGTAAATTTTTACCTATACCACAAAGTAATCACACGGTTTGTCAGATTCCCATTGTGATCATTGGAGAACGACCGTGCAAGACCAAAATCAGCAAGTTTCAGATTACCTTCATTGTCTATAAGAAGATTAGAGCCTGAAACAAGCAAAATACCAGATAGATATCATCCAAGCTCTAGATAATTCAAACCAAGTCCAACAAATGGAAAGGTTAAAACTTGATAATAACCTTTGATGTCACGATGAAGCACTTGATTGACATGGCAGTAATGAAGCCCAGTCAACAGTTGCCTCATGTAGCACTAACAAGAAGAAGAAGAAGACAAATTGTCCAAAAATCAGTGATCAACTAACAACTGTTTATCCAAAGAGAAAAAAGAGGCATAGTCACCCTCAGGCAAAACTAGCATTATTGGCAGCAATTGAGATAAATATACCTTGATTTGAGGAACTGAAAATCGCATCCCAGGACGGTCAGAGAGACCTGTCAAATCATGGTCCATATATTCAAAAACCATGTAGATGCCACCTTTGTATTTGTTACCATCTGTTCCAATGTAAGTCAATTAGGATCATATTTCCCTGCAAATATGTAAAAGGAAACTATGCACACTAAATTTAATATCTACCCAATTGAAAGAAAACACGCCAAGTTAAGCACAACACTTCCCCCCCCCCCCCCAAAAAAAAAAAAAAAAGGCACCAAAATATGACCAAGTTATCGAGTAATCAATAATCAAACACATTGTAGGACACCAGACACAAGTCCAGAGTAGTGAAAACTTATGATGTATATTGTCTCTAGGATGATAATATGTAATAATCCCACATCGGGAATTTCTTTTCTTTCTCTACTCTCTTATTATTAAAAAGAAAGACTTGACTGTGTCTCTCTGATGCTAGTCAGAAGTTATCTGACTATTCAACAGAAATACTAGATCCCCCAACACCTTTATTTTCAAGAAACCAACTTTCACCTATCAGAATTCTCCCAAATTTGGATTAACAACCCTCACACCTCTCATACTTGATCCAAGTCCCCACCACTAATTCTTATTACTAGAAAACCTCAATTTCCCCTTTTTTTCAAACTCATTACCCTAATCTGCTTAACTTGGGTGGTTCTTTAGGGTTCCTGTTGCATCAGCCCACAGTCCTACCTCAGGCAGTAAGGCGATGCTAGACTAACTCCAATTCTGATGACTCCGTTCAACTAATACCATTAGTGGTTGTCCGGACACACGATTTTAGCTTTCAGCTTTCTGGGATATGTGTAGACATGATCATCTGATAGGAAAGAAAAGTCCCAGAAATTCAATCCTCCACTATTTCTACGAGCAGTTCTGTTTCTCTGCTTTGGGTGATTCAAATTCTGTAAATTAATTAATTGTTTTAAAAGTGGATATGTTTTGCATCAAGTAAGCATTCAAAACTCACCTGGTCTTCCTTGCTCATCTTTCTCAGGACCTGCAAGACAACATGATTTTATATGTGTGGACAACACAAACATGAAAAATATTAAGTTCATTTAAGAGAAAGCAGTAAGAAAATACAATGGGTATGAGAAGTACCAGGAGAAGTCACGATCTCTTTCAGCTTGATAACATTTTCATGATGTAGTTTCTTTAGAATTTTAATTTCACGTATGGCAGTTATTGGAAACTGCAAAACCAGTGTGAAATGTAAGAGAACTTCTGAAGGATAATTAACTACTTTAACCCCATCAATAAAACAATGACCCAGGTAATCTATGTAGTCTAATATTTCAACTAATAATAGTCTAAGCATACTTTCATGAGATTTTACACTTGAAAATAAAAGTAAAATAGCAAATAGGGAATTTTAAATCATACCCCTTCCCTTTCGTTGTCCATTCGTATCTTTTTTAACGCAACAATCTCCCCCGTTTTGATTTCCCTAGCCATGTAAACTTGACTGCAAGCACAAAAATAAGTAAGGGATAACATAAATGGCTCATTGGAGTTCACCAAGAAACATATAAAAGCAGCATAAATAGAACAATAATGGTCACTAGAAAACATAAGTGACTGGAACACTATCAATTGTTTCAGCCAAAAAAAAAGAGCATTCAAATTTTCCGTGTGTATGTGTATATATATAATTACAGCTCTATAAAGCCCCCACAGAACTGGATTTTGGGCCCAAAAAGCAACAAAATTTTATTGCAACCTTCTAGAGGCTGGTTCCTATTAAAATCATAACCTTTTACTTTCCGAACTTGCTTCTAGTTTGATTTAGTGCCTCAGTAATTCTACTCATTTTATTAAAGCTCAAACATCATACCTGGGACCATTACCCTTTGGTTTGCAGTCGTAAAGCTTGGCTGGTTGAACCAACGCGATAGTCTGTAGAGGCCAAAACACAAAAACAACCAATCCAATGGCTTTTGATCCAATGAGGGTTGGAATTAGTTATTCAGTAGGTTATTTATCTATGTCTTTTATTTTCTTTAGCTTTAGTACACAGGAGTTAAAGAGTAAAAGTTGCAGTTATTTCAGTTTGCAGATTGATTAGAAGCCTCATCATTGTCCCTTTAAATACTTGCATGTAACCCCACAATGGCCAGTGAAGTAAGAATAAAATTTTATTTACTCTTCAAAAGCATGTGCTTGCATGATCACATTCCTCATACCCATCCAACTTTACCCTTCTCCCAACCCATAGTCAACCATCAAGGTAATGGGATCTTAACCTGCTCAAAAAGGCAGAGTCAAATTTTTGTTTAACATTCACCCAGAAAAGAGGAAACTACTTAATACCTTGATAATGACCTGCAGATTTTGCATTTTTCTAGCCTGCTGTTACAGAAGGGAAAGCCAAATAAATCAAAGGCCAAGCAGGTAAAAGTAGTTGAACACAGGTTGCCTCCGATTAGTACCAACCAGTACGCCAGCTTAGATACCCACTGGGGATTAGAATGAGTTTCTTTTCTACTTCTAATTCTCCATAAATTTTTGGCTTATTGGAATATCAAAATGCCTCCTCGCCCCCCCCCCCCCCCACCCCCTGATAAGAAGTACTCTTGGTTAACTAGAAAATTGAAAAGGCCCCCGGATTACAAAGAGTCACATGTACAAGCTACTCTTCTTTTTCTACTCTAAAGAGGAACTTCAGAACTTCACAAAGACAAATTACAAGCGCAGGTACCAACTTTGTCACGAGAGAGGCAGATCAGGTTAAGGGAACACTGGTTCTGTTGTTGGGAATTTTGGGCGGAGAGGTGAACTGATTTTCAGAAACTAATTCATCGGCGGATGGTTTACTGTCTTATTGTAAAGATATGTCTATTGAGGATCCAAATTCAAGCTTCCAATTGTTTTAATTTATCTATGTACACTTCCTCAACCCTTACACCTTGACCGATGTGTAGACAGTTGATAAACACAACAAATTCCTCGAACAGTTGTAGAATGTGAATTTTAACTATGTCCACCAACAAGGTACTCTATAAGTGCAACCCCATGTGAAAGAAGTAATTACCCAAGAAGCCTAACACAGCAAATTACCCTAAAAATTGATCACTCACCCGTAAGTTCCTTCACCAATCTGCTCCAATTTCTCGAAACAGTCCACGCTTCGAGATCCCCATGAAGGTGGCTCATTGAGATTAAGGTGGCCGGAGGGCGCCACAGCCATCTTACTTTCCCTGATCCCAACCAAAAGCAGATCGTAAAAATGTGAACCGGCATCAAAATTTATAAATAACTCCAAAATTAACTAATGGAAGTACCCTATAAAGCCCAGATAAACATCCAGAGACTCGAAGAATAATTATTACAGCACAGAATCACTAATTCAACCATTCAAAAAACAAACGAAAACCAAAATAAAGAGAAGATGCAACCCTATAATCAGAACCAAACCCAACTGAGAAGATGATCAGTGAAATCTTCCCGTCGACTAACAACTGACGGAGAAAAACGAAATAAACGCAAAAGGAAACAAGGCTTGCGAGCAGGAGAAGAAAGCAATGGAATACAAAAGGAACCTAACCAGATTCGAATATGCCGGCGACAAAATCAGGTCACCGTCTCATGACTGAAATTGAAGAATTATAGTATCGGAAGGTCGACTAAGGGTTTCTTAGAACCTTAACCAAAAACGAGCACCTTGACCTCGACTTGAAGAAGGTCCCAGGAACAGACACAGCACCAACGCAAGAACCTCAAGATAAAACCCTCAGATTAATAATTCAATGGCACCAAACAAGACTTGCCCCCTTGTACCAAGCAAACGATCCTTCAAAGTATCATTATAATATTATAGTTTTAATATATATATATACATTATTGTGTTATAATATTATATATTTTGAGGATAATTAGAGTTATCCCCTCTACGTTCAATAATTCGGTACAGTTTCGGTACCGTACCAACTTTAAATACAGAAAATCAGAACTGTACAGTACCGAATTTACACGATACGATACGGCTTCAATATTTGTAAAAACGGTTTGGTACGGTTTCTCCGATTCGGTATTAAATCGGTGCGGGAAAATAGTTTAAACACAGCATCTAGTGCGGTACAATCTTAGTACGAACGAACACTTGCCACTTTTGTTATTAGTTCATTAACTCATTAAGATCCTAATGAAATTGCGATAAAACAATCGATAGAATATGATAATAATATAGATAAAAAAAAAAAGAAGTAAATCTAAGAATAGAAGTGAATGACGAAACCAAAAAACTGAAAACGAGAATTAGAGATAAAGTAAAAGTAAAGTGTTTTAATTATAAAATTACATTTATATTCATTAACTTGATATGGCACCAATTCGATACAGTTTTAGTACATACCGACAGTATGAGTATTTAAAACCAAAACCGTACTGAATAAATTCGGTTTTGATACGTACAGTACCAATTTTTGAACGGTGTGGTTTGATACAATTAAATGATTTCGGTATGCAATTGACATCCTTAGTCTATTGTAGCTTATTGCTACTCCATCCCTTATAGTTTTTTAAATTATTAATCTAATTTGAGACTTTGTCAGTAATTACTAATGCCTCCTACTATTAAGTTCTATTAGTTAAGAACACGTTTGGTAACAAGTCAATAAACAATTTTTGCGTTCTTCCATTCTCATAACGCCAAAAAAAGTTTGGTAAAATGCATTGTTCTTTCATTTTTAATAAACGAACCAATCTAATTTTATTGTTTGATAAAGCATTTCATAAAACAACTTTAATTGTTTCGTCGTTCTCAAAAACAAAACAAAAAAACATGTCATAATGATGCGAAATAGGGACATTCAATCCAAACTTCATTCACATAGAACTTCTAACTCCTTCCCACCTTCCTAAGATTTTTTTTTAATCTCCATCACTTCAAGTGTTCTCAACACAAATTTTTCCAAACAGTTCAAAATTGTGCCTAGACCATCGTTATTTGATCAAAATTAAAAACCCTAGAAAACAATTGTTATAAAGATTGTCATTTTCATAAAAGACCATTACCAAAACGCACCCTAAGGGATGACATTGTCTAACAAAAAAATAATAATAATAAGGCATCCATGATTTATGTGAATACCTTCAAATAAACCTAGGGTTTGATATTACTAGGAATTCCTATATTGATAGTTATTCTTTCTCAAAACCTATGATTTTATATTACTAGGAAATTCTATATTGGCAATTATTCTTTTTTCAATCCAAAATAACGGAACAATTACATATACCACGTTGCTACAACAAACAAAAAAATTACATATACCACGTGGATGCTAAAACTCATGAATGATCTTGGAATAGCCAAATTCTTTTGGGTTGTGGAACTTATCCCTCTTCCTACCGGCTTATTGTTGTCTCAACAATAGTATATCAGTGAATTATTGCAACGGGCTTAACTCTCTAATGCAAAGCCTGTCTCTACTCCAATTGCTTCATCTACAAAGTAAACACGTGAAGGAGGAAACCTATCATTGATCCATCTTTATATCGGAGTCTTGTTGGCTCATTGCAATACGTGACTCTCACTCGTCTTGAGATTGCTTTCACTGTTAACAAGTTATGTTAGTTTTTGAGCACGTCATTGGAGGATCATTGGATTGCTCTTAAGCGGTTGCTTCACTATCTTAAAAACACTTTACTTTATGGACTTCATATTACACCTTCTGTTACTTGTTCTCTTATCGCCTATTTTTATGTAGATTGGGCTGAATGTCCTGTAGATCACAAGTCTCAAGGAGGCTATTTTATCTTATTGGCTGACAACTTGTTCTCTTGGTAATCTTGTAAACAAACTACTATTGCACGCTCAAGTACTAAGAGTGAGTATCACGCCCTTGCCCTTGCTACTTCTAAGTAGGGGTGTAAACGGACCGGATTCTGATTGGATAGTGGTATATCCATATCCGCATCCTATTATATTCGGACAGATTCGGATAATATCCTATTGGTTTTTGAACAGATTTTGTCGGATTCGGATTATAATTGGATAGTTATTTTCTTAAGTAGATTATTCTAAATGGGCATTAATATAGATTGAATACAAATTTTCGACTACCTATTTACATCTTTACCTTTTTATTTGTGAGAGCTAGGTTTGAAATTTAAGAATTTAACAACTTTAGTAGCTAATTTTGAGTAAAAAATATAGAAAAATAGTCACATATCATAGGTAAATTTTATAAAAATAAGAATAATAAATCTAAATAAGTAACTTAATCGGATAATTTTATCAGAGGGATAATATTCGGTAAGAAAGGGGTATACCATATCCGTATCCTATTAATAATCGGACGGATTCGGATACCCCTAAACGGATGCGGATGCGAATTCGGAAGCGGATTTCGGTTATCCATTTACACCCTTACTTATGAGCTTACATGGATTCAGTATTTACTCATTGAGTTACGTATTTCTCAAACTACACCTCCTACTTTGTGGTGTGACAACATTGGTGCTACCTATTTGACAATCAATCCCGTTTTTCATACTTGCACAAAACACATTGAGGTTGATTTTCATTTTGTGCGCGACAAGGTGGCTAAGCGGGATCTTGTCGTTCGATTTATTTCCACCACGGATCAGTTGGCCAATATTCTTCCAAAGGGTCTCTCATCCACCCGTTTTCTCGTTCTCCAGTGCTCCTCTGGCCTTGACTTTGTGGGGTTGTTGGGTATATATTTTGTATTCTATATATTCTTGTTCCTTTTGCCCTCTTTGGTTTATATAAGTGTCCTCTCGTTAACACGAGTATTCATTTCAACAAAAGCAAAGTTCATTTAACAAAAAACCTTGAAATGACAATCTTATTTACGTGGGGTTTGAGTAGAAAGCAAAAGAAAGCATGATTGATGAGATAAATTGTGGAATGTTAGTAGCCAAACCTAATATGAAGATGAAATTTGCATTTATTTCTATTCATAAGGAAAAGGTAGATAGCAATAATAATTTTCACAAATTCTTTATATATTATCTTATCGTGAACCACAGGTTATTCTCAAGGAGATGAAACTTCAACGGATCTTGCAAGAAAGTGAAGCAATGAAGGATCAATGAGTGGAGACACCTCCTCTCATACAATTGAAAGGAAGAAGAAAAAAAGACCAAATATTCCATACTCCCAGCTCCCAGTCCACTTTATAAAGCTATGTCCTACAATAACTTTATGTAAAGATATTGCAATTTCTTTTGTATGTGAAGGTATAGATGATACTTCCCCACGTCTGTCTCTGCAAATTTGGTTATTATTATTAACTTTTGTATGGTTTATATCATAAGAATGAGATTGCATATTGGGTAAATTGTTCCTTAGTTTGTTATATATATATATATATATATATATATATATATATATATATATATATATATATATATATATATATATATGTGTGTGTGTGTGTGTGTGATTATGAGATTGAAAATAAAATGCATTTGTTTTTCTATTGCCCTTGGACAACTCTTCAAAAGGTGGATTATTAAGAATGAATTGTAACGGTTATATACAAATATTTGTCTTTATTGTTATTTTGGTACATGAAAAACAATGCATACATATTAGGATTTTGACAAATTTAAATGGTACTTGTCACCCAGTTGTATGTTTCTTATTGCTTAGGATCAACGATGAGAAAAAAAAAATTGACGATGGTTTTATTTCTACCGTCACTAAAAATACGCATTTAATTTTATAAGAAGTGTTTAACAATTTCTTGAATTTATTGACAATTCTAGGGCCAACAATATCTTTTTTTTTAGCTTTTAGTCCTCTTATTGTTCGCCAGTTTTACCGTTCGGCGGCATTAATTATATATATATAAATAAAATCTCACTTGAAGATGTCGGGGCGCCCGACAAACCAAACAAAAAAAAAAAAAAAAAAAGAGGGTAATTTTGATAGTTCATGCTAGAATATTAGTTGGGTAGACAAAATTATCACAAAATAGAATCTATTTAAATAGATTTTTTTTTTTGAAATATGTAGTTAAATAATAATAATAAAAAAAATCTGTCCATCTGGAATTTGTTTCAATATAAAAACCACCTTCATAAGTTCATATCCGAAAAAAAAAAAAAAAAATCATTAATTTTCCCCCGATAAAAGTGTCAATTTCAAGTCAAGTCCCCTTCAATCACGTTTATCGAGGCTCTACTTAAAGGGAGATTTGCATAGGAAAGCAGAGTAGATTTCACGATTTCAGCTTTCCTGCGGTTATTAGGGTTTTAATCTAATCTATCTCATGTACTTGATTTCGGGATGTTCTTAGGGTTTTTATCTTATCTATCTGATTTCGGGACTTTTTGACATTGTGTATGGTTGTTCTCAGAGCTATGGATAACAACTACTGGAGACCTACTCGAGG
Source organism: Hakea prostrata (assembly GCF_041222555.1). Lineage (NCBI taxonomy): Eukaryota > Viridiplantae > Streptophyta > Magnoliopsida > Proteales > Proteaceae > Hakea > Hakea prostrata. The sequence goes on along the minus strand of NC_142606.1, from coordinate 15,529,068 downwards.
GGAGCCTAACGTGGATATCAGTGACTGGAGAAGTGAACTTCAACCTGAGTCTCGTATGAGAATTGTGAATAAAATGTAAGATTTTTCCTGTTGTTGTGTTTCTTGTGATCCTGTTGTTAACTACCCTACAATTTTGATTTCCATGGGGTTCTTCTGTTTGATCTTGTTTGACTCCTTTAGATTAGGATGATAGCGAGCAAAGCATGTTTTAATTTTGACAACTTTTCCCAATTGAAACATGTAGGGTTTTGCATGGATGGATTGTCTTCAGCATTTGTTATTGTTGTTATAGAGTTAAAGTCGGTTTATATATTTTCTTCTACTATTGACGTTGCATGCAATTTTTCCCCATCATCTACTGTTTTAAGGTTATTCGTCAGTTTAACAACTCCTTCTCACTTTAAGAGAAAAAGGATGACAGATAGTCCTGTCCTGAAGAAGCAGCAAATAATTTTGTATTATATTTAGGACCAGGGTGATTGTATGACATTATTAGCTAAGGTTCTCTTTGAGCATAATTTATATTTATGTTTATGACTTATTTATGAATAATCAATTATGATAATAAACATAATCGTTTGGTTACTGTTATATATTGTATTATATAACAAGAAATAGTTTTATGTATCGTTTGGTTTTAGTGTATATATATGGTTTTGGTTTGCTTTCATTAGTTTAGACTAGTTTTGATGTCATTATTATTTAAATGGAGATAGAAGCAAGGTGGAGGTTGGAGAGATAGAGAGAAAAGTAATGTTTTGTTCTAGTTTTTGATAATTTTACCATTTCATCCTTATTTAAGTTGTAATTCTGTGCATGTTCATTTATGGTATCCACATAAGCAAAATTAACAATGAATGAGATCTATTTATGAATTTATGCTTAAATAAATTTATTTTAGTGAGAAACACCGGTCATAAATCATACCAAACACATTTATTCTTATTTATAGGTCAAATAATCATAAATTTAAACTGTATCAAAGAGAGCCTAAGATTGTAGCATTCAGATAACATTGTAAGAGCTGGTTTTGTGTCCTGATGCCCGGTATGGATATCTAGTGGGTTGAATTTTTCTAGTTTATCTTACGCCAATAATAGTGTTTGTATTTAATTTCACATTACAGCTTTAAATTTGTTGGGACATAAGAGTGCGAAGAAGAATAACCCTAGTAGACAGTTGGTCTTTTGTTTGAGGAAAGAAAGTACTGTAGTTGGATGCAAGTTGATGATGGTTCATTCTAGGGATGAGTCTATCTCTATGTTTTTTTTTTTGGGTGGCATTGAAAGTTCCTTGTTTCTTCATCGTGGAAATGTTAGGGAGGTTTTTTTTGGGGCAAATTATTTACTATTTTGGATGATACTTTTAAACCAACTTCCTACCTAGGGTTTCCACTTAATTGATGGCAGAAACTAGTGGATTGCAGTGAGAAATACCCTTATGGGGAGGGAGTGAATAGTGTATCCACAACCAGAATTCTCATCTCTAGTCCTCTTACTTATCCAAGTTCATTTAGTTGATGGTAATGATGTAGCTTCAATAGGATTGTCTGCTAGTAACCAAGATCAATCAAAGAACCAACTCAAGCAAAGAAGAGTTTTGAAAAATCAAGGATTGTCGGCTAGTAACCAAGATCAATCAAAGAACCAACCTAAGCAAAAAAGAGTTTTGAAAAATCAATCTTAGGGATGCAGAATTTTGCTATGGGGTAGCTCTTCTTGACTGCTCTGGCTAAGATGGGGTGAGGGGAATGGGGTAACAAAAGGTTGTTTCAAGTTCCAAAAAAACTTGGATGGGCATAAGTTGATTTTTTTGGACTAAATAGGATTTTGGGTTGTGGAATAGGTGTTTGTCTTATCAGCACAAACCTCTCTCTCTCGGGGTTCGATCACTCACCTTGCTCCCCTCCCCCAAAGAAAAAGATAAAAACCCTGGAAAAAAAGGGTAAAAGAAAAAGGGATCCAATGAGTAGAATTGCTTTGTCCTAAACTCCTAATATCAAGTCTAGGTAGGTGTAGGTTGTATTGGGATGATGCCTGAAGTTGTTGGAGACCAAAGGTTAGATAGATCTTGGTTCTTGGAACCCTTGAAAAAGTATCTCTCAAGGAAAAAAAGGTGGAATTTTTGTTAATAGGAGATGGGCCTCCAGCTGTTGCTGAATGAGGGGACAGTGAGGGGGATCTGTGGGTTTAGTCATAGGGTAAACTAATGGCTGGTTTAATCTCTCTCCTTGAAAGTGAACAGATTGTGTTGGGGTGAGGGGTAATCAAGAAATAGCAAAAAGGGCAAAGAAAGGGGGAGGAACAAGTTGGATCTGCAGGCGCGCCTTCCTCTTGATGTGTCGTTAGTGCATTAGCTTGAAGAATGAAGGTTCTTCACACACAAGACTGATTCCACAGTCAGTTCAGGGGCTGGACTTTAAACCCAATCCAGAAACATGGAACCTGGATTTTAAGCAGCCGGCAGTAATACTAGCCTGGATTTTACGCTTTGGACAAGTGATGTAGCCTTGGATTGAGGATTCAACCAAGGACCAAGTGCTGCAGGATCTTAATAAAACCAGAACCAAACATGAGGAAATTTGATTCTCAAAGTAGTGGCTTTTTCAAGGTTTTGAAGGCTCAGATGGGGAACTGGGCTTTAGGGTATTGATATGTAGGCCGTAGGTCTTGACTGATGTAAGTTTGGAGGACCCTAACCCTAAACCCTAAACCACAACAACAACAACAACAATAAGCCTTCTCCCAACTAAATGGGGTCGGCTACTTGGATTCTGGCCCTCCAATCAATTTTGTTCGAAGCCATGCTAGATACAAGGCCTAAGCTATACATATCCTTTCTCACCACTTCTCCTAGGGTTATCTTAGGTCTACCCCTAGCTCTTCTAGTTCCTTCAATATGGATTATATCACTTCTCCTTAGAGGGGCATTTATAGGTCTTCGTTGAACGTGACCATGCCACCTCAAACGACTTTCTCAAAGCTTATCACCTATGGGAGCAACTCCCAAACCAACTCTAATATGATAATTTCTTATCTTATCCATCATAGTTTTGCCAATCATCCATATTAGCATCCTCATTTCTGCTACACTGAGTTTATCTATATGATTCTTTTTAACAACCCAACACTCTGCACCGTACATCATAGCTGGTCGAACAACGTTCCTATAAAATTTTCCTTCAAGCTTTAATGGAATACGCCGTTCACATAAGACCGCACCTCTCCACTTCATCCACCGTATTTTAATTCTTTGGGAAACCTCATCCTCTAAATCACCTCTTTTACTTATGATTGAACATAGGTACTTAAAACAATCACTTTTGAGGAATTTCTTTATCGTCAAGTATCACTACCTCATCATCTGCCCGATCGTGACTAAAGTTACAAACTAGATATTCTGTTTTCAATCTACTAAGTTTAAAGTCTTTTGATTCCAAAGCTACTCTCCATGTTTCTAATTTGGTATTAATCCCCACTTGGGTCTCATCATTCAGCACAATATCATCCGCAAAAAGCATAAACCAGGGGACCTCATCTTGAATGTCTTTGGTTAATTCATCCATTACCAATGCAAAAAGATATGGGCTTAAAGTTGACCCTTGATGTAGCCCAACTGTTATCGGGAATTCATTACTTTGTCCCCCCACTGTTCTAACACTAGTCACCAAGCCATCATACATATCCTTAACTATATCTAGATATTTAATTGCAACACTTCTTTTCTCTAGTACTTGCCAAATTAACGCTCTAGGGACTCTATCATAAGCTTTTTCTAGGTCAATAAATACCATATGAAGGTCTTTCCTACATTCTCACCTTTCCATAAGTCTCCTAATTAGGTAAATAGCCTCCGTTGTAGATCTTCCCGGCATAAACCCAAATTGGTTCTCCGTAACTGTAGTTAAGTGTCTCAAATGGGTTTCAATTATTCTCTCCCATAATTTCATCGTATGGCTCATCAATTTAATGCCCCTATAGTTATTACAACTTTGAATATCTCTTTTATGTTTGTAAATTGGAACCACGACTCTTCTCCTCCATTCATCTAGGATTTTCCCTGTGCTCATAATCTTATTAAATAACTTAGTCAACCAAACTAGTCCATGGGTTCCTAAGCTCTTCCATACTTCAATTGGGATTTCATCAGAACCTTGTGTCTTGCCGAGTTTCACCATCCTTAAAGCTTCTTTTACTTCGGACATCGAAATTCTACGTATATAAGTTCGGAGATTGGTGCCTTGGTGAAAGGTGTAATCGTTCGAATCATAAATGCTTGAAGAATGCTCATTTAGTAAACTAGAGAAATATGTTTCCCATATTTTCTTAATGTCTTCCTCACAAACTAAAACTTTACCATCTCCATTTTTAATACATCTAACATGGTCAAGATCTCTACTCTTCCTATCCCTCATCTTAGCTATCTTATAAATAGATTTTTCCTCATCTTAGACTTAGTAGAGTAAAAATAGGAATCCGTAACTTGGATCAAATGGAGTCCTAACAGGGGGAAGCATTCCTCCAAGTTTGAGTAAATTCTGCTGGTCAGATTGGCGTAGATATAAGTTTGAATTTCCCCAAGAGATCTAAAAGTGGCAAAAAGGGCTCATTCTATTGTTTTAGTAATCTGATGTGGCTTGATTTGGAGGTGAGCTGTAAGTAATGAAGTGGGTGGTATGGTTAATAGATGAGAGTGATCTAATGGTTTGGTGGGCTAAGTAGAAAACTCTCAAAAAACACCTTGCTTATGTTTGCAAGGAAATTTGCAGAAAAGTTGCAGGTTTAACAGAGCAATCCTGAATCTGAAAATAGAAAATTATAGAAGAAAAGTTCCCTCCCTGGGGAGGGTGGGGGATGGGGATTCCCTGCCTGGTCCCTGACATAGTGGTCAACCATGAGCACTGCAAATTGCAGACCTTAGAAAGGTCTGTTATGTTGGGGTTAGCTATTTGGGAATTTAAAGGAGGAGAAAATTGCTGGGAAATGGGAAAGAAATACACAAGCACACACTCTCAGAATTTATATTCTCAATTTATTCTAATAAAGACCGAGTTACAACTTACAAGCATGTTTCTAAAGGAAAAAAGACATCCTAGCTGAAGTATGAAACTCAAAAAAGAGAAAATTACATAATGTAGATACCGAATTTGATTGATCAAAACAGTACCCAAATAGGACCTTTTCACATGGAGTCAATTGCAAATTTGATGGACTTAAGGTGAAACAGAGTTTAGATGGGAAAGAGGGCTGAAACTAGAATGATTATATAACGGGCTGAATATATCTTCAAATAGGGGCAGAACTATAATGAAGAAAGTGACAATAACAATGTAACATGTAACACCCGGGCTTCACACCGCAAGGTGGATTGATTGGATCGAACACCAACCTACCTTGATCAAACACAAGAGTTTTCCAAACTAAATGTGCGATGGAGGCTTTTCAGTGCTCTGGCATCCAAGGTGATCTGATTCAGATTGAAGGAGTTTAAAGAACCTGGGTAGGCCAATAGTGACTGATGCAGAATTGAAGACATACAAGAAAGTAAAAGCTCAATGGGTTAGGCCCATCAAAGGCCTATGGACATGGCCCAAGTCAGCCCATGTCTTTCATGGGGTAGGACTATTTTAGTGGGTTACAGTCAGCCCACGTGTTATGACTTTCATGGGCTAGACTTAAGCCCAAGTTTCATCAAAGTCAATAAAATGGGCTATAGTTTAAAAATAAGGAACTCTTGTCAAAAGAGATTTTCCTTTGTCAAGAGTTAGGTAATAATAGTTGAAACATTAATAGATAGGTGTTTGCTAGTGGTTGGATGGTGCATTTAATGTTTATGTCTCTTTAGAATATAAAAGGACTCATGTAAGAGGGTGGATCAATCACTCGTCATTTGAAATCAAAAAGTTGCTTGTTAGCTATTCTTCTCTATGGAGAAACCTTGTGTTTAATCAATGTAGGTTGTTGTCTAATCCAATCGGTCCACCTTGATGTGTGAAGTCTAGGTGTTATTTTGTTGTGCTTGTTGTTCTCTCATTTCTGCTATTATCATTCCCTCACTTCTCCATCTAGCTATAAGCCTAGTTAGTTCTTAAAATCTTCTATTTCAGTTACTACCCTTACCTTGAAGTACAAATGTGTCCCTCTTATTTTGATATTATCCTGAAGTTATCATTGTGATAGCACTCTAGATTTCGGCTTTGATTCAAATTTGATTTTCATATTATCCTTAACCTATAAAATCTGAAACTCATTCCCTAGGAAAAGATCTTGTTTGGCTACTGTTTTGATCATTCAAATACAATGCTGCATTAATGACTGAAGGAGAAGTGAAACGGGCTGGGACTCTTGAAGTACATATGGCTCCCCCTTGGGTGTTTTTGTGATACCCCCCCCCCCCCCCAAAAAAAAAAAAAAAAATATATATATATATATATATATATATATATATATATATATATATATATATATATATATAACTTACTAGCTTAGGACTAGTGATGAGTATTGCTTCAGATAGAACGGTTTGAAGGAGGATTTATGTAGCTGACCCCATTTGGTTGGGATAAGCCTGTGATCAGCTGTTCTGAGAAGTCCACCCCAAATTCACTGGTATCCTTGGTACTTGAATCACTCATAAAAATCTAGGCCTGAGCAGTGTGTGGTGTAGGGAACAAGCGATATGTGAAATCTAGTACTAGCAGCATGCAGCATTGGAAGTTGTGAGCATGTCTGCTGTCTGAAAAATGAATTGGAAACACTAATATTGCAGAGAGGTAGCCATGCTGCAGGGTTATTTTAGAGAATGTGCCTTTGCTTAATTTAGGTTATTTTTAGTATCTTTATCTGAGTTTCTTTTAGGGACAATAGGTACGCACAGCAGGATAGGAGTTCTAATTTATGTTTTTGTATTGGTATCCCTTTCTACGTGGTAGGAGTTTTGCTTCTTTGCTTCTTTATTATGAATTATTGATTCTTAGTTAGTTATTTTTGTGCTTAAATGTCCACATCTACAGAATGGAAACTCTGAAGAAGAACCTTCCAATTACTGGCCCAGAAGGGTTACAAGAACTTAGGAAGATTGCTGTAAGATTTGAGGAAAAAGTGTATATTGCTGCTGCAAGCCAGGTACACTCATTACTTAGGCATATGGTATTCTTTTTGTGGCTTGGTTTTTTGCGTTACCAGATGTTTGCCATTCCTTTAACTTTTAAGCTCCTGCATACTCTGGATCCTAGTTGTCAATTCCAAGGTTCAAGAACTTGGTGCCGATGTTGGTTTTGAGTCTTTTAACCCGCCAGAAATTGAGATTGACCAGGTTTCGACCATATCTCTGTAGAAACTGTTGAAACCTGGTAATTTAGGGTAAAACCATAAACCTTGGGGTTTGGCTTCTGTTGTCCTAATTCTTATTGTGCTTCCTCTTTTTGATATTTTAAACCCAATCAATGCATTGTGTTCGCACAGAGAGCGTACCAGATAATACTTGTGGTTTTGGACCAAGTATGATAGTGTATATTATTCTTGGACATTGTATCAGATTAGGTTTTCGAGTATAACTCTTGCAATATATATGAGATTTAAGCAATCATGTCTTGAACACAACTTCTTCAATATTTTTTTTTGTGGTGAAATTACTTCTCCAATATAAGTGAGACTGAACAAAGACTACTTAGTTAAAACTTGCAATTTCGACCAAGTTCTTCGAAGTTAAAGGCATCATGATGCAGACAAGTCACCTGAAGGACTTGGTTAACTGGAAGTATGCCTTGACATGGGTATCTTATATATGTATTGTGCTTTTGATGCATGTGATTTTCTTTATAATGGTCCATTTTAATGGCCTAAACTATGGGTAGAGGTAGGCTTTTGTGAGAATCCAAATAGCACCTGGTAAAGAACCACTGGTCCACTGCAACCCATCTTTACCTTATTCTCACATGAATCTTGGATACCATGCATATAATGAAATAATTTTTTCTGCCTTGCTACTACCTGAATTCTTGTCTCTGTCTACCAGCTTATTTCCGACTAAATCTTTGCATTAAAAAAAAACCCAGCTAAATCTGCATTCCGGTGAACTAGATCATGTTGGTGAACCAATGTGCAACGAACAACCAGTGACAGTTATATGTGATTCTGGCTGAGATCTTATACCATTTACTTGTTGAAGTAGTATGAAAAAGCTGCTGGCAGATAAACTAACATCTTATGTTATCTTTTGGAGGACCATAATCTAATTTGGTTCCCCCATCCTTGTCACTCACCTAAGAAGTGTTGAAATCCAAGGGGAAATTTCGATCGAAATGGTGGGTTTCAGCCTTCCTTTTAGTCAAAACTCTACAAAATGCATTTGAAGTTTTTGAACTTTGAAGTTTTGTAATGAAAGTTCTGTTTATAGTTTGTGTTGTATCTGTCAGAAACTAATCTATATATACTATGGCTTGAATGACATATCTACATTGATTTTTTTGAGCAAAATGCATGTGCCAGTGTGTTCCCTATGCTTTAATTAGCTTATATGCAGAGTCTCTCTGAAACTTGCTGTTGGAACTTGTAGTAGAAGGTCCCAAGTTTTCACAAAATTTAGACCATTTCAATTGGAATTTTGACAACTTTTTACCATTTTGAACTAGTTCGACCTAGGTTTCGGCATTTTGACCGTTTCGCAAGTTTCGGTTGAAACAGGTGATTTCGTTTCAGTACCCCTAATAAGCTTTGTTTCGAGCTTTTGAAAATCTGAAATTTCAACTGAAGATTCACAAGTCTCTATTGAACTTTATACTACGGTTAAGTACTGTCGAGTATGATGATAGTCACTTTGCATCTTCGTTTTGTAGCTTGCGTTCTAAATGAATTTAAGTTTTCTTGATTTCTCGTTTCAGCCAGATTATTTGAGGAAGATCAGTCTAAAGATGCTGACAATGGAGACACAATCTCGACCTCCTAGCATGCCTGGTTCCTTACCGTCAAACGCTGCTGTTGGTAACCAAAGTCTGCTAGACCCAGGTACAATTTGGAGTACATTCCCATATTCAACAAATTGAAATCTTAATATAGAATGCTCAAGTGTCACCAAGGTGACATCCTGGCATATTCCTTTCTTGGGTGCAAGGCTACATGCCTTATTGAAACTTCACTAGTTGACGTTGATTTATGTTTGTTGTTTTGTTTTTGATGAAACATGCGTGCATTATATTTTATATTTTTTGATTATCTGTTGTTTTCCTCATATTTAGTCGTTATTACCATAATGATGTCTGCATTGACATGGCTATATGTTGTATATTAACATAATAAAATAGAAGTATCAATGCATATGGTGATATACCGCATGGCTGTAGCACCTGGATGAATGCCTCGTCACCTAGATGCTACAAGGCCTTAGTTACCTAGTTTCCAGGACAACTTTGTTTTGTATAATGTAAGTTCCGGCTCAACTTCCATGATCTCCCTGAGTGGTCGAGGTTGAAATCTCGACCATTCATTTTGCATATATTTTTTCTTTTGTTACAGGTAGGTATGGTTGAAAAAGTATTAAAAAAAATGCAAACCTGGTGGTCAAGATTTCACCCTCGACCAGCCGTTCCATCCGAACTGTACGCAACGCAGCTCAGTGCTGCGCATTAATTGTGCAGCACTGAAGCTCCATCCTGTAAGTTCTGCTATGTTTAGTTATTAATGGAGAATATCTCCTCAGATATGGGAGGGTTAGTTTTCCTTCAGAATTGAAATTACAATTCTTAATTAGTCTTGAATTGTACTTGGCCTTTTGGCCCTACTGACAAATGGGATGAGTTGCTACTGTATCTGTTTGATTGGTTGGATCGCCACTTAGACCCCTGATTGGATCAAACGATGGGATCAGATATTGGTCTGTTGATTGAATCTGGCTTGAATATGCCAAGAAATCAAAGCAGAGTTAGAGCAGGCTGATCATGTTGATCAGTGGGCCACCTCCGATGGCTAAGTCAGATAGTGAGCAACACCAATGAATTGGAATCAATGAGTGTTCAGTGAGAGGGATAGGAATTAGATGAGCATACCCTTGTTTGGCTTTTGTTTTGTTGTATTTATACTCACCATATTAGGGTTTAGGGTTTAAGGAGATCTTCCAGGTCAGTGTTGCAGGTTTGGACGTAGCCTAGTCAATAGTATGAGCTACTGTCTGATCATCCATGTTGGATAAAGTGGTGAGGTGGGCTGCATTGAGAGAGGATTAGGAGAATATGAAGGAGAAGAAGAAAGGGGAAGACAGTAAACACACTCTCACTGGAGTTTTATCTATTGAACTTCAACATTCAAATTTCATAATCAAACTCTTGAGAATCCTCATCAGTTATCGGTTAAATAATAATTAGGAATAGGCCTTGTCTGAAAATAGAAACCTAACTAGAACAGCAATAACTGAGATATGAATCCCAGTAATAGAACACACATTCAAAATAAGAAACTATCTAAGGAGATGATGCATAATCTATCCCATATAAAGCAAATAAATATTATTCAACCCAGCCTTTTCTAGACTAGAAATCTGGTCATGGCCCACCTCTTGGTCTGGGTCTCGACTCTCGATAGTGGATCATGTTGGTCCAGCCAGGCCAAGGCTACTGCATCATA